>NC_142857.1:3030303-3333333 GCF_061612785.1 Hesperophylax consimilis
GTATTGGTAACCCATCGCCTTTGTTGCTCTCGCTAGCCAGAGCAGTTGTTTATTTTGTGGCGTCAGCTTATCGTTTATGTAGATGGGTTTTTCTGAGTTGGAGTGGTTAATGTCTTTGGCAGAGAAATATCCCGCTTTCTTTTTTTGGAGAATGATCTTGTCTTTTTCTTCTTTTGTGGCCATTTTTACAGTTATAGATTTTTTTATGGAGTTGGTGTAGGAGTTTGTTATGGTGTCAAGTAAGTCTTCACATCCTATTTTTTTGAAGATGCGGCTTAAAAAATACTATTTTACAGAAAAATAAGTGTGCAAGTATGAAATAAATAAATAAAAAATAAATCTGCATAGTATTTTTTATTAGCCGGTGGAGAAGTATTTTGTGTAATTAATTTCTATTTTTTTATTTGGTTGTACCTCATCAAGCGTGGCGCTGGCACAGTCTGTATGTGCAGATTGAAAAAAAAACAATAGCGCCTGTTGCTTTTAAATCCAACAGATGGCGCTGTTTTTTTAAAAAAGATTTTTTTTACCTCTCACAGGTGATATCTACATAATAAATGTATATAAAAACGAACACGTATTCGAATGCAACGCTGGGTAAAATTTTCAAAGCAATCGGTGTAGAACTTTTGAGGTTTTTAAGATTTTGAATAAACGAACAGAGCCAGAATCTTAGCGACGTAAGTGAAATAAAGAAGAAATCTTAATGACATAAGTTAAGAAATCATATAAAAACGAAATTCGGCTCGCAGCCCAGCGTAATGGACGGATCTACGGTCCACTTTGCCCTAGCAGGCCTAGAAAATTGATCTTTTCGTGGGGTTTATTTTAATTATTTCTGATGAACGTATTACTAAAATCTCACATGTTTTTAAAGGGATCCCTGCAGATATGAGTTATTTAAATTTATGATTGATAAAAACAAGATCTTACCATTAAAATATTGAACTATCACAATTATAAATAAATATATATTTACAAAACCTAAAAATACTTAAAATTATTGAATTGGATTCACGTTTAAAATTTAAAAAAAATGTCTTCTGCAACTTAATTATTTTTTTTACTAGCAAGTTATTTAATGTAATAGATACATAATTTACCTTATTATAAAAAAAAATATGAATGTAATAATAACAAATTAAAAAATGAAATACATTAATGTAGGAATAATTTGAATTCTCCTAGAAAAAAATATCTGAATGCATTCATAATGTTGTAAGTAAATTCAAAAATATAAATATATTATTTTTTTTATGAAAATCTAAAATAGTATTCATTTGTTAAGCATTCAAACGCCAACTATGCACTATTTATCAAAATATGTAAAATAATTTGTTGTTAGTTCAATATGCATTTACCTGTGTTCTAACCTTCCCAAGTATTTTTTTTTGTAACTTGAATTTCAAAATTTGTCATAAAACCCGAATCGTTTGTCAAAACACGCGTTCATCGAAAATTGCCGAACATTCCCGAATTATTAAAAAAAGTTCTAATAGTAATAGTGTTAGGTATTAGAAAAAGTGCTTTGAAATATTTGGAGACAAAAAACGGAACGGCATGACACATAAGAAGTTTTCAATCACGGACGAAGGAAAGCAATATGGACATCGCTTGGTTTATTTTTTTAATAATAATAATACATAGATGATTTTTATAGCACCGTTTCTTGTGAAAATCACCTCAAGGTCGCTGTACAAATTTACAATATATTTGTACAATGTTCTATCTTATTACTTACACTTACAGACTGGACAAACTATTAATAACTTATCAGATTAGGTTCCATGATTACTCAACACAGTGACAATTCAACACACTTTTTAAGTGATATAAAGTCATTATAAACGGTTAAAAAAATTAACCTAACCTAACCTACTTCACCCAGTTAAAAAAATGTTTTTGTTTCATCCCTTTCCATGACTTTATATAACTTTTTTAAAGATTTGATGAATTATTATCATTGTGATGATTTATCCGGTCACCAAAATGTACATATATTATTATTTATTTATATTCTGTACAGGCAGGTATTATTAATACGAGAAACAAAGATGTCTTGTGGATATTGAGACGATTTTGTATTGCTGTTGTCTACGCGAACCAGTTATCACGTTCTAATAGTGGAACACGTTTCAACGAGATATTAGTACTCAGTAGCTCTTATAATTGTATAGCTTTATAGGTGTAGGCAGAGTGAACAATATTTATTTGATCCATGTGAGACTATGGCATCACCGATTGGGATATGTTAGGGAGGAGATAGATAAGTACCTGACTATTCTGATCTAGTTACCAAAACGGCAAAAGCCATATAAAGTCACGTTTCTATTCTGAATGATGGTCTTTCACCAGGGCGATACTGAGAGTATTTATGGCTTATTTTTCAATTTAATTTAATTTACTTGCGCACGCCGGAATATGAATCCGCACGCTCGTAATTGTTCATGCCACACATCCCTAGACCACGGTGGCCGTCGGTTTTGGTTTTATTAACCTATAGGGATAGAGACAATGTAACTGCATTTTACAAACATGCAATAATCAGGCGGCGAGCGCAGAGGTTGCTTTATCCAAAAAAAAATCATATTTAAATATATTCATATTAAAATTTTATTTTTTTCCCTACCCCCTCTACCATGAAATCACTTTCAACACGCATACTTCGTCCTAGACATAATAATTGATAAGCAACCACTTGTATCTTGTCTTCTGGACCAAATAGGCATGCGAAAGTTTTCAGTTTGAGACAAAACTCAAGACATAAGGCCTCTGAAGATGGACAGTGACATCTGTCCAAAACGTCAGGAATTGAAAAGTTATTTTAAGTACTACGTTACGCGGGTAAACCGAAAAAATTATTCTACATCTTGCACCCGTGAAAACCTTAACCATAACATAGGTCTTGGCGGCGGATTGAAGACAAGAGTCACAACTGCTCCCCAACTATTTCAAGCAACGTTTCAATTCTGAATGTTGATATTATACTAGGGCAATACTGAGAGTATATTCTACTCTGGAACGTGTCGCAAATACACTGTATATTATTTTAAATGATTAAATTGTGAAATAACACAAGTTCATCTAATAAGTTCTGATTGTTAGTCGATAACCTTACCCCTCGACCACGGAAGATTTCAGAAATATGTAATAAATAATTTATTTTTAAAAAAAATTGGACCAACCATTTTTCCTGCAAAGATTGCAAACATTTTTTCTGAAAACTGCTCTAAATTATTGGCGAACCAAAAACTATTTTACTACAAGGATTCGCGATCTCCGCGGCAGTATTCTGAACTCCACATGTTTTGTTGCACTGTAAATATTTGTTGTATTTATTTTTTAATCACTGTTTGTCGCTACAATATCAACATGGGTTTAATATTGTGTATCTGCAAGCAGAACCGAACCTTCAACACCAAGTACCCACTAGACAAAGTACATTTCGATACATAAAAATTAAAAAAATATTTATTGCACAAAAATACAGAGTACAAAGGGTATATCTTATAGGTTACATCCAATTTCTTCCAGCTAACCTAACAAATACACATTATATTACATAACCCAACAATTACATGTTAACAAATGTATGTAAATAAAAAAAAAAAACAGAGGTATTTAATTTATGTAAGTTATTCATTTAAGGTGTAGTGACATTTAGTGATGATTTAAATTTAAGTAAGTCGGTTATTTGTTTGATGCTACGTGGAAGGTTGTTATATACTTTAATGGCCATGTAGTGTGGTCCTTTTTGAAATATACTTTTAAGTTAATAAGTTTTCTGTGAACCTTGTAGCATAAGTGCAACAACTCATAAAATTGCAGTTTTTAGTTTATATCGATATCTAATACGTTATTATTTAACAATGTTGGTTATTAATATTATTTAAAATTATACATTTAAAAATATTAACCACTTACTTACAATTCTGAATCACTAAAGAATAAAAAAACTAACATTCGAAAATAACCACATTCTGATTTCTGATTTAAACAGAATAGAACAATAATTACTTTAGATGAAAACTGTAACAACTACAAATATGCTGTGAAAAATCCAATAGCTCATAAATATGAAAAGATTTTTTTTAAACTCTAGAGTTTTTTTTAAATACACAAAAAATAGACTTGAACAGAGTAGAAGATCAAACCTGCCCAAACTCTTGTTTCCTAATTATCTCAGAGCTATGATTTTTGAATTTTTATGCTATGTCATTAAGTAATTTAAACTTTTTACGTTATTTTCTTTTGTGCCACACTGAAAACATATAATTTTAATTTTTGTTCTTCAATAAAGTCACCAGTAGCCGTTTCTATATCTCACTGATTGAGATGTATGATAGAGTTATGATCGAAAAACTTCACTGAATAGTGAACACATGATTTTATTAAAAACTTTCTGTACCCCGCCACGCATTGATGTGGCTCAGTCTGTCTGTGCAGGTACAAAAGCGCATGTTGCTCTTACGTCCAACAGATGGCGCTGTTTTTTTTTTTTTTTTTTTAATTTTTTTGAAAGCATGTTTTTTATCTATATATAATATAGGTATATTAAAACACACGCGTATTCGAATGCAACTTTGTGTCGAAATTTCAAGGCAATCGGTGAAGAAATTTCGGATATTTAAGATTTTAAACAAACGTACATTAAATTTTTATTTATATAAATAGATGGTAATAATAGGTTATTTCTTCGCCCATAGAAGGTCCGGCACTGTGTCTGTAGACTATGTCAAACCTCCACGTAATTATTTCATACGCCTAGCAACACAAGCCCAGATAACGTCCTTGAATATAATTCCGTTTGTCATTTATCTATTATAATGCCGACTGATCGAATGAGATTACATCGTAATGAATTCAATTGAATTTAAAATAACTATCAATTAGGAAGTTTGCCTGATACGAGAATTATTTGCTTTGTTAGGTGAGCTTTCGATTGCTACCTGGGAAAAGGTTAAATGTTTGATGAATATACTATTTTTTGTACTCATAAAGTATTTTATACATTTTACTTAGTAATAAGTGACAAGGTGTACTATTCGACTTTGTGCGAGATTCAACACTCGTTATTGAACAGATGAAATATTGACGTCAAGGGGTTAAGCTCTTGACCAGCAATCTGGAGGTCGCGGGTTCAAATCCCGGTGTACGCAAGTAAATTTTATGTGATTAATTTGTGTTTTTTGTGGATATATGCTTTCAGTATCGCCCTGTTGTAAGACTACGATTCCAAATTAAAACGTTTCTTAAAATGGCTTTAGCTGTTTGACTTTAGTTTAGGTGACCAGATCTGAATAGGTAGCTTCCTCAACTTCCTTTTCCCCGTATCCTTCCTCTCCTCACTACCTTCAGCCTCTCAACATACCCCATACCAATTGATGCCGTAGTCTCTCTGGCTCCAGACGTTGGGAGCAGTTGGGACTCTTGTACGGTATTCACATTTAAAAAAATAACCATATCCATGATGTAAAGATGGTCTTCCATGAGTCTTCAAGACTTCAATATCTCCTTATTTAGTACGTTTAATATCAAAATAATATTTTTTCCTTCAATAAATTAATATTTTCATTTAGAAAACGCATAATAAGATCCATAACCTTTAGAGTATCGCTGAGTTACAGGACAGTATGACGAAGGTATTTTTAGCACGGTAAGGCGTGGGTTAGTGAATATACAGCTTACAGCTTCTGAAAACATGTCTACCTACTGTACGTACAGTAGCAAGATTATTCTTTGAGATTCCACTAAATCAAACATTATAATTAATTTCCGGCTGTGTATTATGTGCGTTAGTTATTCCCGCGTGAAATAATTCTTGCATGAAATTCGGTTAAATTTTTAAAATTAATCACATTTACATTGGTGATATGCTGTGCCTGTCATATTTTCACAGTTCATATTTTAAGAGTTACAAAACTCATTTTAGGGCAGGAGGTTTTTACAGGAGGCGGAAATAAATACATAAAATTTTACATAATCATTTTAATATAAAAATTATAGGTTTGTACAATACAGTACAAAAATAGTAAAAAGAGAGGTTATGTAGAAAACAAACAAAAAAAACAAAAAAAAAAACAAACATAAGCACCATAAAAAGGTAAGAATTTACAAAAGTTGTTTTAGATAAAGGGTTACGTAAGAGTTAATTAAATTCGCTTTCAATTTAAGTGTAATTTTCTAAATTGGAACTGAACTTCTTCTTATTCTTCTTCGATGGCGCTACAGCCCATATCGAGCTTTGGCCTCCTGCAACAGTCGCCTCCAACTCCTCCTGTCCTCAGCGGCTGACTTCCAGTTTGTCACCTGGAGAAGCTGTGCTGCATCCCCTCTTATTTTTTTTTTAGTAGTTTACATTTATATTTTTTATTGGGTAATTTATTTTTTATTTGTATTCTACTCAAGCGAAAACTATCAATTTATCTAAAGCATATTTTTTGGTATTCATAATGTAAACCAATTCAAATTATATGCATAAGGGATATTATTGTGAAGTTAATGTTAAAATAGATAAAATAGTAAATAAGGAAAATATTTTCTCTCAGGGCGTATGTCATCCTCTGGGAATGCTTTATGGAGGGTTTTTTCGATAAGAGGAAGGAGTGAACATGGGTCTTGAATAGATCCATGCTGGGCTATAAAACTAAGGAACGCGTTTTAGAAGCGACCCTTTCTCATGTGACAAATGTAAACGACGTACATATGTTAGGAGCGCGTTTGGTTTGGCGTTTTTCACCGGTGCCGAAGGGATCAATAACACTAGTTCCTCGAAGCATCTTCAATTGAAATACCGGTAGAATAAGGACAGCATTCCTACCTTACGCCTACGATCTAAAGATTGCAATCCGCTTGTTAGGATAGGGAAATCAATCAAACAGACCGCTCGTTTCTGCACAGGGTGAATGGTTTTTTCCAGATATTTAGGGACCACAAGAGGTGGCTCCCAGTTGGGTGCACTCGCGTTTTGTACAGGGTCAGTTGTTGTGTACTATCAAATTATCTAAAGGCCCTGTACAGTTCGCCCAGTTTCTGAGCTCTATCGAATTTAGCCTTAAAACACCGCATACTCAATTTCTAACGATTTATATCAAGTTTCTCGTTAACTCTTTAAGTTTTTAAGTTCAAAAAAAATTATTATTATTTTTGAAGATAATATCTACATATTTGTTATGCCGAAACGTTAATTATATGCAATATCTACGATATAAAAAAACGCAAATTAAATTGCAAAAATGATTGAAAACACGTTTTGTTCTGTTATTTAAAATGTTTTAGGCATGCGAAAATTTGCAGTGTACCTTTAAATGCAACTAAAGCAATTGTTGAGAGATTTTTGCTCTATTTCAAACAAGTCGTGTTTTATTAATATAGCTTAAAAAAATATTTATTATTATATACATAAATAAATCTAATATTGTAAATTTTAATGTAGATTCTCCTATAAGTGTACTATGTATTATAAGTTCACTACTTGTAAAAACATAACCTAATATAACTTCTCTCTTTCTCTTTTTGTTGTAAATCAAAAATGTAATTCCTCTAACATGTTACCTGGTTTACATTGTTCAATACTAATAACTCCTTAGAAAATCCTTATATATATTATATTACAATCCGTTTTCAACCCCGCCGCAAGGCTTATCACCGGAGTATCTAAATACTTCCACATTTCAGAGCATCTCAAAAATCTGCACTGGCTCAAATGTCCTGAAAAAATCCAGTTCAAGGTATGCTGGATGGTATTTAAGTCACTTAACGGAATGGCTCCGGCTTATTTATCAGAATTGTGTATTCCAGAAGATTCCAATTCCCGACAGTCAACCCTTAGGTCAGCAACGTCATCAGCTATCGGAAGGTTGAAGGAACCAAAGCGCACACCAGATACTAAGTTCGGTGAGCGTGCTTTCGCCGTGTCAGGACCTAAAGCCTGGAATGGACTGCCACATGATTTGAGAATGATCGCAGACTCGACAGAATTTAGGTCTAAACTTAAAACGCACCTTTTCAGACAGTCGTATCCATAATTTCAGAAACCTCCACTTTCACAGTTGACGGCAATTTAAATTAACAAAATGTAAAAAATACTAAAAATAAAATAAAATAAATAAAAATAATAATTAAAAATAAATAAATAAAAATGATAACAACTAACAATTTTTAGGCTTTTAAGACAGTTAAAATACATTTAAATTAAAATAAAAACTATAGCAGACTTAAGATCATGCGACGACCAGTGTTTTTTTATATAGTGTCCTCTGCGTGCAGTTCTATCTTTTAAAAGCATAAACTTTATAATATAAGTGTGTTTGTCGGAAGTAACTTGCCAGGTAAGTATGTTTTGGTATCTTTTCTAAATAACAAATGTAGATCCTAGGAAATAAATTGTACAGCGCCCTTGAGGTGATTTTTCACAAAAACGGCGCTCTACAAATTATCCAATTATTATTATTATTATTATTATTATGTTACCAGGTTAATTCGGTAAATTCCGAATTTAATATATCGTTCCAGATTACTTTTTCTACATTGTCACAACTACAAACACAAAAAAACTCCATTTCTACTTTTCATTACTACTAAATACTTAACTTATCTCTTATACTGTAAATCCGAATGCAATATATGTTACCATGTAAATCTTTACAAAGCCAATACTGTAAAAATATATACATATATATAATATATATATATATTTGTAAAAATATTTTTTTTTTCACTACACAACTTAGTTGCAGAGAAAAATGATTTTTGTTATGTAAATACGTACATTTCTTAAGGAATAATATTAACTACACCTGTCAATTTGTCTGTCCTGGAACGGTAAACTAGTTGGACAGGCAAAGCTTCCTAAAATGTAATTTTTACTTTCTTTTGTATCTATCTACAAATAAATAAATAACATCATTAAATATTTTTACAATTTTCGCTCCCTCCAACATTGTGTACATCATTAGGGCAGATGTCCACCCAGTAAATCTCAAATCATACACATTTAAAATATATATATATAAATGTGAAAATAACCACCTAAAACTAAAAGCAGTCTAAAAATTTATATTCTAAATCTCTGCATGAAAAAAGTCCACATCATGTGGTGAACATTGCATATTTAAACATGTTTTTTGAAAATATTTAATTGAGATATTGAGTGTTTTATATTTGAGGAAATCATAAATAAATCACTGCACGATCGCATGCATTACTTCTAGAATCTAAAACTGATATAAGAACCATTTTTTTCGATGGCTTTACACATGGAACACGCAAGAATTAATAAAAACGACCTTTAAATCACTTGATTTAGCTTTTGACAGTCGTGTCAAAGATAAGCACAGCATATTGAGCTTTCAGCATCATTTCCGTGTTAATGATATTATTTCCATGTCTGTACATTAAATGTACATTGAATGTCCAGAAATTTCCCAACATTTAAAAAAAATGTATTCCTTAGGTTGTACACTTGTGTGTTCAAACTTCAGGAGACTTCATAAAAACGGTCATGAGGTTGGATTTGTTCCTGAAGCCCTGGGAAGGCCCAAAACGCATCAAATGTCTTATAAGGGAGGCAATTGAAATCCACAAAAAACCCATTAATATTTATAGATGACGTGGTCAAGCTGTCATTTCGATACTTGACGGCTACACCAAAACTAAACGACGAAAATCACACTAATTTTAGTAATTATTATAATGAAATACCAGCCCTAAAAGAATTAATGCGCGCGACAAACTATACGTTATGACTTTTAAATAGGTACATAAACACTTTTTTCCACCTTTTTGTCCTGATGGTGGACACTGTGACGGTGTCCGACATGTTGGCGAAAGAAAATAAATAAATAAAGAAGAATAACACAAAATTAATGATGATGATTCGTTTGTTTGTTTTACCGGTATTTATACTGGAGGTGTTTAGATGAACTAGTTTCTATTCGGTCTTGTCTCATGTTCGGGAGACAAAAAACTTTGGACATTTGACATTTCAGGAGTACGAACGGTTTGTTTTTAGGACTTATTCTCAAGCTCTACCTTTAGCTTGACTCTGGATCGTTCTCCAAGCCCTTATATTTCCTTCCTTCTGAGACAGAGATCCTACTCTTCTCTTTAAAACAATCCTTACGGATGACAAAGGTCCTTGTTTGGTAGTAAGAGTGACGGGTCCATCCTATCATTATGATGCAAGGCGTTGGGTCGAGAGAGTCCTACTAGACAGTTTCCTTAAACCGGTCTCTCCCGGTCCAAAAAAATGTTAATAATCGGTAACTGTTTGGGTTAGTAGTAGTGGCTTGTGAACACCTTACTAGGAGAACCTGTGCTATGGTGTTTATTTATTTATTTATTGGACAATTTGTATAGCGCCGCTTTTGTGAGATATCACCTCAGGGGTGCTTTACAGTTGATGCCGGATTACAAAAAATATAAATAGTACAAAAATAAAGTGAAGTTAAGTTAAGCAAAATGAAGTACAGGAACAGGTGACACGAAGATAGAAGATGGAGACTCTGCAGCAAGAATCCTAGTTGGTGAGGAAACTGGTCCAGCTGCTTGCAGCGAAAGAATCCACCGCATCCACCAACAGTGCCAGCACGAGGTTCGTCATCCGTCCAGGTATGTGTCTGCTGCTAACAAAGCGCTGACACAATATCCTCTCACAGATACCAGACCTTGGCAGCACCGCTGTGACGTTCGACGAATATAGAAAATGGAGACTCTGCAGCAAGAATCTTTGGTGGTGAAGAAACTGGACCAGCTGATGCAGCGAGAGAGTCCACCGCATCCACCAACAGTGCCAGCAAGAGGTTCGTCATACGTCCAGGTGTCTGCTGCTAAAGCGCTGACACCTCACATAGATAAAAGACCCTGGCAGCACTGCTGTGACGTTCGGCAAGTCATATTATGTATTAATTTCTCCCGGCCCATACGCATCAATTATTTAAATACTTAAAATTATATACATTACTCTTTTCAAACAAAACAAAAATGTGTGTTCTGATAAGATAATATTTTATAAAATATCACTTTCGTTAAAGAATTTGCACCCAGCCTCCAAATAAAAAATCCTAGACACTTAATTTATGTAACTTTTTTTTCATAGCTTTAATTTATAGAGCAGAAGGACGCATTAATAAAACTTAACATAAAACTGATACATCATGAATAACGATCCAAATTAGCATCTTTTTTTCTGCTCTACATCCACTTAGCATCGGAACTGGTTTATTCGCATACCTTCGACTGCGACACAAAAAAAACTTTATGGATTCCAAAGACCTAGTAATTAAGTAGGTGTTTGTGGACCTACCATTTCTTTTTTAATCTGTTCCCCCTCCCATTGGAAGGATGCTGACAGTATAAAGCCTCCGTAGCTTCTCTGGTCACATCACAAGCAGTTTTCATCTCAGAAAAGGCTCACTCATCTCTCAACATGAACTTCCTGGTGAGTACTGATCTAATAAGTGTTCTGAACTATCTTTCTGGTATTTGTCTTCATCAGAAATTGCTCTAATTGTTCCGATTTATTTCTTGCCAATATTTTAATTAATTTTCAATTCTCTTACTGTAATTGGTTTTTTTTTTAAATTTGCCTTAATTTAGAACAATTTGATGCATAGATTGTATCGTATTTGAATTATATTGCCGAAATGTTTAATCGTTCCGAATTATTTGTTAGTGTCTTTAGAGTTTTCCTTTCATCAAACTTTCTGGTATTCGGATTTCTTAGAAATTCACTCTTATTTGATACTTGACGTAAACCCGGCGTTGCTCGGGGTTATGAATGTTTTCTAGTAAATTTTTAAAATTGTGAATTCTAGTGTACCTGAAAAATGTTTCTCTTTTAAAGTAGACATAACATTATTATGAAGAATTGATTACTTTTGTTTCACTTGATCGTGCCATGTCTTTCTCGGGCGTCCTTAGCTTCCACCATTCACTACTGTATACCACATTGTTGTTATAAAAAAACTACAGTATAAAGACTTTCATTAGTATCGCTGTATCTCATTCCAGTGCAGATATAGTGCGTTAAGTCTTCCTCGGGCGTCCCCGATTTCTTCGACCATTCAAACCACTCTTTAAATACTCTTGACACTAATAAAAACAAATCCTGAAATTTTAAGCGGAACCCGTCCAGTAGTTTTGATCTATATAGAGGACCAACAAAGAAACTTTCAGTATACGGTAGTTTGAATTGTGCTTGAAATTGGTCACTTAACAATAATTGATTTTCGGAATGTCTAATAACCATCGTTCTAAATTACTTTTCTACCCTTTTAGTGCTTTAATTTATCGTCTTTAGTCTAATTCAATACTGACTCAATATCATCAGTTAGTATTATCATGATAGTATTTTGTTATTTTACTCCAAAATATTTGTTAGATATATTTTTGAGTATTCCAATATCAGTTATCTCTTTATTAATCCAATTTTAGTATTTGTTTTATTTCGATTTTGTCGCTGTCACTTATTAATTAATAGTATTGTTAGAGGTGGAAGTTATAATGTTGTATTTTAGGAAGGAAGGTAAAAAATGTTATCTTGTTCGATTCCGTACATTAATTTTTAAAAGTAGGCAATCTGCAATTTGCATAGCTGAATTTTATCTTTAAGTAAAATGGAACTGATGAAAAATTTAGCTAACAATGAACACGAACAATGCTATTTCGTTGTTACGTCAAAAAATCATGTGTCTAAAAATAAACCCAGGGGAAATAAATTAAATAACATAAAACAAGTTTTTGCAGCAGCAGATAAAAATTAAGTCCAAGCTTAAAAATTAACAAAAAAAAATTAGAAAAAACACGATGTAACAAACTGAACCTGTTTAGACAATTTGGGTGTGGCTCTTAAAGTAAATTATTTAATTTTAGTTTGTATTTCAATCGTGCTAATTTTGATTTACTTTTGTCCAGTTTTTCGCAACCTTCCTGTGCGTCGGAGTCGTGGTCTTCGCCGAAGATGATGGCCAATGGAAGGGAGAGGGTCTGGCCGAGAGCCAGGACCTCGGATACGGAGTCTACGGAGTCCCCACCCTCTACGCCGGAGCCTACCACGGAGTCTACGCTCACGGAGGTGCCCCCATCGGAGCTGACGGTCGCGTCGTAGACACACCCGAGGTAGCCCACGCCAAGGCCGCTCACTTTGCCGCCAAGGCTGCTGCCACCAACGGAGCTTACAGTCCTCTTGCCTACGCCGCCGTACCCTCTGTTTATGGAGCATACTCTCCCCTGACTTATGCCGCCTATGGATCTTACGCTCATGGAGGTGCCCCCATTGGAGCTGACGGACGCGTCGTCGACACCCCTGAGGTAGCTCAGGCCAAGGCTGCTCACTTTGCCGCTAAGTCCGCTGCCGTCGGTGGTGTCTACGGATATCCCACTGTCTATGGAGCTTACTCCCCCCTCGCCTATTCTGCCTACGGCACATACGCCTATGGAGGTGCCCCCATCGGAGCTGATGGACGCGTCGTAGACACTCCTGAAGTAGCTCAAGCCAAGGCCGCCCACTTCGCCGCCAAGGCCCACGCCACCCATTACTAAGTTCTGACCACTGCCGACATCCTGCCTTTATGTGATTGAATTTGTGAAAACATCGGTTCTGGTGTGCGTAAATGTACACTTTTCAATGAAATTAAAGTGCTTCGCATGGATATTCTGTGTTCCTTGGAGGAACCTATATTTTCATAGGTTTTTTTACAGTGTCTTAAAGAATATTTGTGATAAGTTATATTTTTAATATTTGTAAATATTTGTCATATTGCACACCGTTTTAAAACCAACGAATATAATATCTAATGAACATTAAAAATTATTGTGTTTGATTGTTGAATGCTAGCTTGATCTGAGTGAAAAAAAAACTACCAGTATCATCCTGGCGTAAGAACACCATCGAAAATTTAAATTTAGCTTAAAATGGCTTTAACCTAATTTGTTCACAAATCCGAATAGCCAGGTACTTCTCTCTCTTTTGCACCTTCACACAGCTTCAAAACACACCCCGATTGGGGATGAAATAGCCTCATTTGATCCAGACGCTTGATAGCAGTTAGCAAGACTTGTGGTATTCACATAGAAAAAAAGAACTTTATCCCAATTGCCAAAGGTTTTATTCTACGATATTAAGAAACTGTTCCCTTATTAAGGACTCAATTGGGACATCCGCAGTTGAAATCTTTTTATATTAGTTAGAAATACAAAGTTGTAATATAGTTGTATTAGCAAAACTTTTCACAGGGTATTAAAAAAACGCATGGTTACATTCCACAAATATTATCAAACACGAGGCAAATGAAACATTTTAAGAGCGTGGCATTAAAATATCGAGATAAATTTTGATATAATGACGCTGAGCTAGCAATTAATCAGATCAGATCTTTTAGATTTTCAACGACCACGCCCAGTTTAAATACGACGTTGTAAATAATAAATCTCTAGAACTCGAGTAATAATATAATGATATATGAAACAGGTGTTTGAAAATTTGACCAATGTGTCTAGAGTCCTTGAGGTTGCTTGGTATATAAGTAATGCAAATGACATAACAGTAGATATAGGAAAAATTAAATAATGTACAATTTGTATAAAACGAAATCAAAACCAATTTTGCAGGGTTGGTTGAATTTAAAAAAAAATTATCCCATTCTATATATATACATATACTCATTACCGTATACTACATTATTACTATTAAAATCATACGTCATTGGGAGACGATATAATGTAGATTTTTAATAGTAATAATAAAGTATACGGTAATGAGTTGTAGAAAAAGTCGTGGACGCCCGAGAAAGACACAATATTTATGAAGATTAGTTTTAAATAGATATTTATTCATTTGTTTTAAGGAACATAAACAGCCTTAATATTAATTAAATATACAAAGGAGGATGGAAAAGAAAGAGAAAAATTATAAATGTTCACAGATGGTTGATTTGGTAATATACAATTATACAACCAAGTATTTGGTGAATGCTGACTAAAATATAAAAAGCAAGACTAAGTAACAAATTTAAAAGCCGAACTAAGTAACAAGTATAAAATTTCCATTTAAGAACAAATGTAATACACCTATATAATGCATTATATAAGAATATATGTGTTTTTAAGTATACAGGACGGATGTGGGAGTAAGAGACAGGTTTTGGCGTTGTAGCGGGATGGGGGAGGAAAAGGATGAGGGAATGTTGCCGCGCAAGTAAAATAAAAAAATGTAAATTAGCAATTTAAAGATAAAATAAGGTACAGTTAATTTAATCATAATGATTTTGTGCTATTCATATCTACAATGTGATTCAATAAATTTCTGAAACGATAGTAACTAGCAGTGAATATGTCGTGAACGAAGAAAGGGGTGTAAGGAGAATGAATGGCGTGGAAGTGAACGGTAGAAGCAGTCGAAGACATGGAACGATCAATACTGTCCATTATGCGCAGATTGTGGTGAAGTTATTAGTGTCCATCATCCGCAGATTGTGGTGAAGTTATTAGTGTCCATCATGCGCAGATTGTGGTGAAGTTATTAGTGTCCATCATCCGCAGATTGTGGTGAAGTTATTAGTGTCCATCATGCGCAGATTGTGGTGAAGTTATTAGTGTCCATCATGCGCAGATTGTGGTGGAGTTATTAGTGTCCATCATGCGCAGATTGTGGTGAAGTTATTAGTATCCATCATCCGCAGATTGTGGTGAAGTTATTAGTGTCCATCATGCGCAGATTGTGGTGAAGTTATTAGTGTCCATCATCCGCAGATTGTGGTGAAGTTATTAATGACCATCATGCGCAGATTGTGGTGAAGTTATTAATGTCCATCATCCGCAGATTGTGGTGGAGTTATTAGTGTCCATCATGCGCAGATTGTGGTGAAGTTATTAGTATCCATCATCCGCAGATTGTGGTGAAGTTATTAGTGTCCATCATCCGCAGATTGTGGTGAGGTTATTAGTGTCCATCATGCGCAGATTGTGTTGAAGTTATTAGTGTCCATTATCCGCAGATTGTGGTGAAGTTATTAGTGTCCATCATGCGCAGATTGTGGTGAAGTTATTAGTGTCCATCATGCGCAGATTGTGGTGAAGTTATTAGTGTCTATCATGCGCAGATTGTGGTGAAGTTATTGGTGTCCATCATGCGCAGATTGTGGTGAAGTTATTAGTGTCCATCATGCGCAGATTGTGGTGAAGTTATTTGTGTCCATCATCCGCAGATTGTGGTGAAGTTATTAGTGTCCATTATGCGCAGATTATGGTGAAGTTATTAGTGTCCATCATGCGCAGATTGTGGTGAAGTTATTAGTGTCCATCATCCGCAGATTGTGGTGAAGTTATTAGTGACCATCATGCGCAGATTGTGGTGAAGTTATTAGTGTCTATCATGCGCAGATTGTGGTGAAGTTATTGGTGTCCATCATGCGCAGATTGTGGTGAAGTTATTAGTGTCCATCATGCGCAGATTGTGGTGAAGTTATTTGTGTCCATCATCCGCAGATTGTGGTGAAGTTATTAGTGTCCATTATGCGCAGATTATGGTGAAGTTATTAGTGTCCATCATGCGCAGATTGTGGTAAAGTTATTAGTGTCCATCATCCGCAGATTGTGGTGAAGTTATTAGTGTCCATCATGCGCAGATTGTGGTGAAGTTATTAGTATCCATCATCCGCAGATTGTGGTGAAGTTATTAGTGTCCATCATCCGCAGATTGTGGTGAAGTTATTAGTGTCCATCATCCGCAGATTGTGGTGAAGTTATTAGTGTCCATCATCCGCAGATTGTGGTGAAGTTATTAGTGTCCATCATCCGCAGATTGTGGTGAAGTTATTAGTGTCCATCATGCGCAGATTGTGGTGAAGTTATTAGTGTCCATCATGCGCAGATTGTGGTGAAGTTATTAGTTCCCATCATGCGTATACTGTGGTGATGTTTGTTTTTTTTGTGAATACCGCACAAGAGTTCCGACTGCTCCCAACCGTCTGGAGCCAGTGAGATTACGGCATCCCCAAGTGTGGTATGTTGTATGGCTAAAGGTAGTAGTGCGGAGAAGGAGGTGGGGAAGAAGAAGGTGAGGGACTAGCTGGCTATTTATATCTGGTCACCAAACACGGCGAAACTAATTCATCAAATAAAATTTACTTGCGCACGCCGAGATATGAGCCCGCGATTGAGAGCCTAATTTCTCGACCTCGGAAGCCATCAAGGCCACGTGTGTTTATATGCGCGATAACGATAGGCGCGTTAATACCCTTGGTAGCTTGGGCAAGGGCTTGTAATTCAGTTTATACCGAATATTGTAAATTTGACTGTGCTGAAACGGGAATCCTTCCTAGTTGAACAGTCAAAATCATAAAATGTAATCAATATTATATTATAAAAAAAATACAGTTAATAATGTGGTAGAATTATTGTGGTTTTCGGCATTTAGTTTTAATGTAATCGTCATTACGTCTACACACGTAAACATAAATTTCAAAGCAATCTGCCTTGACGTTGGACACTGTAACGCTGTCCAAATTATAATTAAGAGGAAGCGCAACCCTAAAATTAAACATGATAATACTTTCATATCTTTATTTAAATTATTTAATTTGCCCTCGCCTGGTTTTGATCCCGCGACCTCTAGTCAATGAGCCAATGAGCTTACGCACCGCCGCGGAAGTCTTTTTATCATTTCCAAACGCCGACTTACACGAATGTTGCCCAACCTTCGTTATAACTTCGCCGGTATTATTACATACATACATAGACATACATCAATGCATACATAGCATGCTCCGTACCAGGGCAGGTCAACCCACTCGAGCGATTATTGGAATATTATAGCAGGTTTGCAAAAACGTTTTGAGCGATCGATTGCCATAGTCTGCCAAATGTATATAACCTATAAATATGTGCTTAACGGTAAAATGTAGTTGAATTCATTGGTTTTAAACTGCAGTAAGCAGTTTCATATGTTTCCACGTTAACATTTTGAAGAATGGTACCAAATAAATAATATGGTAAATGTATGAATATAATAATTGAATGCAGGGTAGTTTGATTTGAGTACATTTTATGCATGTGACAAAATTCTTATGTTTTTTAGGTATATATTATGTTCGAAAAACGAACAGGGGTTGGAATAGCCGCCCTTTACAGGGCTATTCCACACAGATAAAGTATAAATTAATTATATAGCTTGTGACAGGCGATGCGAGAACACAATGCATAACGTTAATTCACAATCAACTTACCGGGAGGAGATGGTGAAATCTGCATAGTGAGCATCATCTGTCAGCACTGGAACGTTTAGCGTGGTTGGTAGCACTCGTTATTTTAGATTAAATTGCGATAAAAAATACGTAAGATAATTATTTCGATAAGGAACCGGCAATGTTGTTATGACGGGACGAACGGCTTCTGTGCGACTGGTCGGCCCACGGCCTCCGTGATTCCAGCTGACATGTGCGAAATTAAACTATACAGTTTAATTTCTGACGATACGATTGGTTATCACACAGCCTGTCAAAAGCGATCGGCGTTACGGAACATTCCGCCCACCAAAATACAACAACGTGTATTTTAAAGAAAATTTAGAAAACGAAACGGGCAATGCTGTGGAACGTTGCGTGAACGAAGAAATAGTGAAAAGAGAGAAGAAAAAGAAAAAAATATATATTAATAATAATAATGAAAATGATAAGAAAGAATGCGCCGCGGAAGCGAAGATGATTAGTCACATTGACTAGGCAATGGACATAATTTGGTTAATGTAGAGCGATGTAGAGCGTCTATCACAAGAGAAGTTAGCTTAGATTCGCGAGGAAGTAGGGCAGGATGTTTATACTCGAATTCGAGCCCAGATCGAGATAACCTGCCACCCACCCTGAGCACACCGTGGTCGTCAATGAAGGGATTAAGCTTCCGCATTTGTTTCGACATAAGGTTGCCCTCTTTCAAGTGCGTGAGATCATCATTAAAATGTACATGTTGAGTGCGTTTAACTACTGTCAAAAGTGAAGTGTGAATTTCGGCACGGTTTAATGGAAGATACAAACGACGAGATTCTTTATTCTGTAGGTTGTAGATGAATCTAAGACAGTAACCGAGAATGCGTTGGACCTTCTGAATCGAAGAAAATTTAATTAGTAATAGGTCCACCAGATTTTCGTCCTGTTGGACAAATAACGATCGAACTCGTTCCTCAGAGTGAAGTTCAATTTCGTCGACATTGCCATCGAAAGACGGCCAAGAATCGAATGACTGGATCCGCCACGAAGGCCCCGCCCACCATAACGTGTGATCGATCAGATCGGCTGGGGATTGACCACAAGAAGCGACATCCGCTGGATTATCTCCAGATGACACGTGATGCCAGGAAGTCCCGTTGAGAGCATCTTGAATGTGACTGATACGGTTAGCCACGAAAGTCTTCCAGCGACACGAAAGAGAACGTAACCAGGCGAGCACGATGGTTGAATCCGACCACGCAAAGGTATTGGAGATCGGAAGCAATGGTACGTATAAATCTTTGACGAATTTTAATAGATCTGCTAGAAGAACTGCCGCACACAGTTCAAGGCGAGGCAATGAAATCTTTTTTGTGGGGGCGACTCGAGACTTGGCGCAAACCAAATATATTTGGACTTTATCGTCAACATCCATGATTCGCAAGTAATTGAGGCAGTATTCCGGAGGCAGATCGGCGAGGAATTCTGGTTTGTTACTAGCCCACTTCCGCAATTCGAATTGACCTCGTTTGAACAGCTCGATAACTTCGGTTTTCGTTTGTTGAGCTTGTTCCAAGCTGTGACAACCGGTGACGATGTCATCTATGTAAATATCCGAAGTTAGCACACGACGCGCTAGCGGTAAATCATAACCTTCATATTTGGTCAACTGTTTGACAGTATGACAGGCTAAAAATGGGGCGGAGGAGACACCATAGGTTACAGTGTTTAGTTGGTACTCTTGGATGGGTTCCGACGAATGAAAACGCCAAAATATTCTTTGGAAAGCACGATCTGGTTCTTGAACCAATATTTGGCGATACATTTGTCGTACATCAGCCGTAAACACTACCGATAGTATACGGAATTTTAGCAAAAGCTCCAGCAGGTTCTTTTGAAGCTTTGGACCGATAAGCAAGGTATCATTTAACGAGGATCCGTTCACATCCGTCGCTGAGGCGTCGAAAACCACTTTTAACTTAGTGCTAGCGCTGCTTGGACGAAGAGTGCAATGATGAGGTATGTGATACTTTCCCTTGTGCAAATCTTTTCCAGGAATACGAGTCATGGGACCACTGTGTAAATAATCAGTCATGAAAGCAGAATATTGTTCACGTAAGGTTGGATTTGCTATGAGTTCGCGCTCGAGGGAATGGAATCTACGTAAAGCGATCTCACGCGACCCTGGAAAAGAGATATCCCTTCCCCTTTCTCGGAAAGGCAAGGATACGATGTATCTTCCCGAAGTGTCCCGTGAGTGGTCAGTGTAGTACATTTGTTCACAAAGTTGTTCCTCAGGAGTGAGGTGTGAAGACTGGGGAATGGTGTCTAACTCCCACAGTGGCTGGACCTCTTCGTGGAGCCGGTCTTCGTTAGTAACGATGAAAGAATTCGTTTCATGAGCAGTGTTCGAACCAACTGAACCTAGAAGAAGCCAACCAAATGCAGAATTGAAAGCTGATGGCTGACGTGGACCACCATTAAAATTACCAGGTCTCAGAAGAGAAGAGAAAACCTCAGCACCCAAAATAAGATCAATCGGTCCCGGTTTGTGACAGTCAGGATCGGCAAGAGGCAAGTCTCTCAACTGATGCCACGATGACTTATCTAGACGAACAGTTGGCATGTTGCCACAGATACTAGGCAGCGTAAGTGCCTTGATGTTGAAGAGAACCCGTCCCTTAACACCGATCTCTAATTGAATGATTCCTGACGTGGTTGCGGAAGATTGGCCTAAGCCACTAACTCTCTGAGAACTGGCTTGACGAGGGATGCCTACAAGCTCCGCAGCACGATCGGTGATGAAGTGAGCTTGACTGCCCGAATCGATCAATGCGCGAAAGGTTTGGAAACGGCCGGACGAATCGCGAATGCCAACATTGGCGGTTGACAATAGTACTATGGACTTGTCTCCTAAGTTGGTGAGGACCTGAATTTTAGAGTCGGAAGAAGGCTCCTGGTCCGTAGACGTCGTGGAGTGTTGATACTGATCTTCCAAAGAAGCGTTTCCGTCTCGATGGAGCAAAGTATGATGTTTTTGCTGACATTTTTGACATCTTGTCTTCATTCTTCTCATTATCTTTAAGATAATGAGAAGAATGAAGACAATTGAAACACCAACGGTGTGATTGAACAAACTGTAGGCGATCCTGAACTGACTTGAGTGCAAATACCTTGCACTTGGAAATGGAGTGGTCTTCCCCGCAATAGGAGCATTTCAGGTAAGTGGTGGAGTTCGAGGACCTATTTGTTTTAGGCTGTCCTTTCTTAAGATCGCAAAGAAGCGCTGAAGTGCGTTTTTTGGCAGCCTGATTAAAGTTCCGTGCAAGAGGTTTGTCAATAGTACTGCTATCGCGAGTCGAAAAATGTAAGTCTCGTACAAGAGCTTCGCATTTGTTATAAAGAAACTCTTTGAGTTTCAAATATGAAGGCAGGTCGGTAGGAGACTGCAGTTGTTCGAATGCGCATCTTGTAGGTGAATCTAATTTCGACAGAATTAAATAACAAAGCACGAAGTCCCAATTATCTATTGGGAGATCCAATTCTTTTAAAATTGTTAAATCCTCATTAAATACATCGAACACGCGACGAAATTCAAAAGGATCGGTAGGCGGAAAATTTAAATTTAGCATTTCCCGCCAACACGTAAATGCGAGTTCACGCGCGTTACGATAGCGCGCGATTAATCTTTGATATGCTTCAACGTAGTGAGCTCCTTGTACTGGAAATGTCCGAATTAACCCTAAAGCTTCTCCAGATAAACATGAGAACAAATACTGCATGCGTTCGATGTTGGATAAAGATTTGTTTTCATGAATCAAAGCGTTAAACATGTCGTAAAATTCGGGCCATTGCTTGACATTTCCAGAAAATATTGGAATGTTTATTTTTGGTAATTTAACGTTTGTGCACGCATTCGCGGTTTTACAATCGAGAGGCTGACTGGTTAACTCGTGGTAAATTTCGACAATTTGATAATACATCTCGTCAAAGGTTTCGCGAATTTTATCCTCATCAATTTCGTTTGTGTCATCTAAAGCTAATATTTCCGCGTGAGACGTTTCAAATTCAAGAACTATCTTTTCCAGAGTAGTATAATGCGCTAACAGTAAGTTGCACTTAGTTGCATCGTGCAAAGCGCTTTTTGCTATTTCATGTGTCTTAACCCTATTATTCGCTAATGTCCGTTTCCGGCGCAATGTTTGAATGGCTGGGGCCATGTTGAATAAACACGATTGGAAACGTACCCAAAAACGAAACAAAATAAATGATAATAATTTAATCTATTATAATTATATGCGCGGTAGGTCGTAAATACTCAAGCGCTAGGTACCTACCTAATTACTGTTCGAATTGATTATTATTCAAAATTTAAGAAACATTCCACAGCATTATCCGTTTTGGCATAGATAGATAATAATCTTAAAGTTCCCTGGTTTCGGCACCAAAAATGTTCGAAAAACGAACAGGGGTTGGAATAGCCGCCCTTTACAGGGCTATTCCACACAGATAAAGTATAAATTAATTATATAGCTTGTGACAGGCGATGCGAGAACACAATGCATAACGTTAATTCACAATCAACTTACCGGGAGGAGATGGTGAAATCTGCATAGTGAGCATCATCTGTCAGCACTGGAACGTTTAGCGTGGTTGGTGGCACTCGTTATTTTAGATTAAATTGCGATAAAAAATACGTAAGATAATTATTTCGATAAGGAACCGGCAATGTTGTTATGACGGGACGAACGGTTTCTGTGCGACTGGTCGGCCCACGGCCTCCGTGATTCCAGCTGACATGTGCGAAATTAAACTATACAGTTTAATTTCTGACGATACGATTGGTTATCACACAGCCTGTCAAAAGCGATCGGCGTTACGGAACATATTACGAGACTTCAGCAAAGTGGAAGATTTCTGGAACCGACAATTTAAAATGAGTTTAGTTTTGAACTCAGATGTGCTGTTGATCTCGCAAATCTGAAGAGACGCAAAATTACTAACCTGTAACACAAATACAGAAAATAATAATGAAATGAACCCGCACCCTTCTAATTGCGAGTCAGGTGCACTAAGCCACTGGGATACGTCGGCTTATTTTTAACCGCCAAATAAGTCAATAAATACCAGTTTTTTATTAAAAAACTAAAGCTTTTTAATTAATTTAAAATTTATAATATTTTTCTATCCTCTGTGCTTTGCATAAAAATCTTGTAAATATATGTTTATATTTAAAAAAATAAAGATTACTTTTAATTTAGTTTCCTCAGTCTTGGTTTACCAGTAATCTGTCGCCCTATTAAATTAATTAATTATTTAATATCTTTATGATATAATAATGTAGTGAAATTTTATAAATTTTATTAACAAAGTTATCTTCGAGCTTTTTTCAGCACTGCGATAAATAATGATAAAAATAATAGAGTCTATATTACAATCTTGCATAAGTATTATTTTTGAAAACTGGAATTTCACAGTTGAAAAACTTATAGAATAAACTAAGCATTTTGATATTCTGAACTTGCCATTCATTATTGATTATCAATCATGCTTTTTTTATATGCTTTCTACCTAATTATTAACCCTTAAATTTGTAGCACATCGTCGTAGGATATACACATTTTGGTTGTCCCTCTCTAAAAAAATCTTCTAAACAATCAACATTTATCAAAGAGACAATTAAAGGTTCAAGAATAGGGTTGGAATAGGTTTTTGCTATGATCCACAAAAACATATCTATGTCACCATTGACATCATATCAGTATTGATTTCCCATAGTGTGCAACCTCTGTATCAGTGAATTAGCAATACAGTTGCGCTTCTGCATACTGTTGTGGAATCGAGTATTGTGTCATGTTGTTCTAGTAGGTATGTTTAAATTTATAAGTTTCAGGAGTTTTTAACTGTTTAATTTAGAGTTTAGTATTTTAAATAAGAAAGTTATCTGTCTTCTATAGAGTCTTATCTAAAAAAATTTCCCCACTTTTCAACTCTAATTATTCTCCTAAGTTTGAACTCCATTCCATTTGATACTTACGAAATTTACCAGATTAAACAAAAGTCATACATTAAATTGCCTTTCCTAGAACACATTGAATCATAAAAGCCAGAAAAATTGTGACAAAAGATATATTATAATGCAGTTTAATACTCTAAGAAATTAATTAATCGTGTCGGTAGCGGGCCGCAGTCCGTAGATAGCCCTGCCCTGCTGTTTATGCGAGAATTTGAAGTTCAGGGATATTCTACAGTTAAAATATCATTATATTATAGGTACTGCGTGTCTGGCATTGAGATACAGGTATTTTAATTATTCAAATGTGTTGTCCCTAGTTACATAGTTCTCTGAGCATTAATCAAATGTACTAATTTCGGTTGCCCGTGCTTTAGCTATTAGTTATTCGTGCGCGAAATTATCAACGTTCAATGAACTCAAATATGATTTGAATTTAAGTACCATTTTCAATATTTGAACTTATTGTTTGAAGAGTTATTCTTACTAACGATATATTGAAACAATTTAAAACTTTATTCCGCCTATTTTATTTTTCGACCTGTTTCGACTGGTCATTTTATTACGATTACATGCATTACAATTATTCCATCTCGATTATAGAGAAGTTATCTAATGCTATTATTATAATATTCTTGGTAACATGGGATTTTTGATTTACATTATTTGTTACGTATGATTTGAGATTTTCACCGCCAAAAGTAGTATAATGGTTTATTTTTAGGGTATTATGCCTTGTTGCGCTACATCCTTCTTAGCCAACGTTTAGGACCGCAATACAGTTTCCATCACCAGATCAGATTTGTAACCCCTTCCAACATTTGCTGGTTACACATCTGACCTGATGATGGACACTGTAATGCTGTCCGAAACGTTGGCTAAAGAAAGAGTTAGCTCAATACGGCATAATACCCCCAAAAAAACAATATTATATTTGTTATGATATGAAAAAATGGTGTTATGGACTCATTGTATGAAGAGAGGAACATAGAATATCACGAATCGTCAGTACCAATAATAGAAAAAAAATATTTTAATTACCAATTTTTTTAAATATATTACATTAAGAATTTTTTTTTTACATTTTATATCTGGTTTACATCTGTTCTAAAACTACTATGAAAATATTCTATTACCTACGTACTAATATATGAACTTCGCAACATTGAGACCTAACCAACAAAAAACTGCAAGACTTTTGGCTTTCTTCGGATAAAATGGAGTTCATTGAACAATTTGAAACCTTTATAATAAATATTGTTTTGTGTTGCCGATAAATTTGTCGTAGAAAGTCTAAAGTCGTTGTAGCTTCTCGTAGGATAGCCATGAACTGTATTATTAATACTAACGCTAACATATAATCTTGTAACATTATATTTTTTCACTACTAAGGTATTATAGACAATACGCTGCCACACATTTAGTACAATGTACGAACTAATAAATAAATACAATCTTATCAAGTACGAAAATTCTTGTAAATTTAACCAAGTGATAAAATTTATGTAAATTTAATCAATTGATAAAATTTAATTTATGGGCAAATCGTTTCTGGCAATTTTTTAAAATAATAACAATTTATCAATCACTAAAATATTTTTGTGAGTAGTTTTGTCTGCTCAGAAAAGCGTGACTTGCTATTTTTTATTTTTTATTTTATATCGTCATAACCTTAAATTTGAGAACTGACATACCATGAATGTGCTTAGGCCGGAAGAAAAATATATAAAAAAAACACTAGGAAAAATTAAAATGTGTGCTGTCATGTTTATTTACAAAATACCGATGTAGTACTTGGATATTATATAAATTCTTCAATGTAAAGAATAGAGGGAATGCAGAGTTGCAAAGTTTCCTTTAATTTGACTATTTTTTTTGGAATTACTCAATGAGAAAAACCTCAAATTGTAATCATTAATTAATGAAGACAATATTACCGATTCTAAAACGAAAATTTTAAACAGAAAAATCAGTAAAAGATCCGGCCGCATCTACGAATTGAACCTAGGACGTTAGCCTTGCCGGGGCGCTGCTCTACCACTGAGCTAATCCGACCCCATTGCCTTTGTTCATATTTAACTGTATCATAATTTGACGCTAACAAAAAATTGTCCAAAGAAGCGAAGCTAGCAGTCCACAATGGAGTGCTGGTACCTACCCTGATATACGGAAGTGAGACGTGGAACTGGCAGAGAAAGGATGAAAGTAGACTGAATGCTGTAGAAATGAGATCCCTGAGGCGTTTGTGTAAAACCATGTATGATCGTGTGAGAAATGTGGAGATCCGCAAAGAATGCAAGGCTGATGTAAGCGTAATGGGTAAGATCAAGAAAGGGACGCTTAGATGGTTTGGGCATGTAGAGCGAATGAGTAAAAAAAGGAGTGTAAGGAGAATATATGATGCAAATGTGAATGGAAGCAGAAGTCGGTGACGCCCGAGGAAGACATGGCACGACCAAGTGAATCAGATACATGAGTCGGGCCATGTCAAGAGTCAGAATAATAGAAGAGTATGTACGAGACGATGTATGAATGTGAATGAGGCAAGAAGTGTGTGCCAAGACCGCGATGTTTGGCGGTCCGTTCTCTTTGCCTACCCCTGCGGGGAAACGGCGTGATAGTTAGTTAGTTATTTATACTTTGACCAAGAATTACCAACATTATTTTTATTTTATCCTGGGATCAATTGATTTTCCATTTAGTTATTAAAAAAATAATCGTAGACTTCGTACATAAAAGTCAATAGATGTCGCACATAAAAAAATGGATATATATAGTGGTCATATATCCAAGATACTATATAGATGACGGCCTCTGACGGCCAAAAATATAATCGTAGACTTCGTGCAGAAAAGTCAATAGATGTCGCACATAAAAAATGGATATATATAGTGGTCATATATCCAAGATACTATATAGATGACGGCCTCTGACGGCCAAAAATATAATCGCAGACTTCGTGCAGAAAAGTCAATAGATGTCGCAAATAAAAAAAATGGATATATATACATACATATTATATATAGTGGACATATATCCAAGATACTATATAGATGACGACCTCTGACGGCCAAAAAAATTATTATAGAATTCGTGCAGAAAAGTCAATAGATGTCGCACATAAAAAAAATGGATATATATATATAGTGGACATATATCCAAGATACTATATAGATGACGGCCTCCGTGGTCGAGAATAGCTGGAGTTCGCGGGATGAGCGACTAAAATCTATTTGATTAATTTGTGTTATTTTACAAATTACTCATTTAAAATTTTATATAGTATGTTTGCGGTACGTTCCAGAGTGAAAGATACTCTCAGTATCGCCCTGGTGTAAGACCATTATTCAGAATTGAAATGTTACTTGAAATGGCTTTGGTCGTGTTTGGTGATCAGATCGTATTAGCCAGGTACATCCCCACCTTCATAGTATCAACTCATTACCCTCTCCACTATCTTTAGCCTTAAAACATACCCGAAATATGGATGCCATATATATATATCACTGTCACCAGAGCCGTTGAGACTTTTGCGTGAATTTACATAAAAATGTATAGATTTCGTTAAGTTATTTTTTTATTATTTAATTCTGCGTAAAACCAAGTACCTGCGTCTGTGTAGTTATCGACATACGCATAATATATGCATATGAAAATTTGGTTCAATATAAAAAAATCTGGACACACTCCCTTTACCGATCCACCAAATAGATATAAATATCTGATCCCAGTGCATACCGATCTGGACACCTTTGTACCAAAACCATGTTGAAATAATACAAAAAAATTTTTTAAGCACAAAAATTATAAATACAATAAACACCGAATCTATTAATCAAGAGCATCTCCTATCCTCAACCTATATTCCTCATCCCTTTAACTTCTTGTTAGTTTAATGTAAAATAAAACTCCTCTTTTTCAGATATACCTTTCTTTCTTAACGTTCAGCTTCCTATGTATGTATATATTTATATCTGTATAAAAAGTTGTTTAATTCTTGCAAAAAATAAATGCGAAATTAAAAATTATAATTTTCAAAATTATTTTCAGATTTGTGTTTTTGATTCCATCATTCGGATTTATATATAGAAAATAATACGTGAAAAGAGAACTCTTCGATTAACAAAACGTGTTAATTCTCATTGTTAATAACTTACTACGATGCTACAGCCAAGATTAATTGAATTGGTTTTAGATACAAACTCGTGAGTTAATAAAAAAATATAAACGGTATTGATGAAAAAACATTGAACTTGCCTACTAAAAAAGTGCATGTTAACATGATTCTTACGTTTTTCAAGTACGAATATGATAGTAGAGTTGAACAACCTACGTCATTCTTTCCCCCACTTACCAGGCAGGAAGCTTTTGGCTTGGTATAAAGCCTTGCGTTCTCTCCCCTCTCAG
Source organism: Hesperophylax consimilis (assembly GCF_061612785.1). Taxonomy (NCBI): domain Eukaryota; kingdom Metazoa; phylum Arthropoda; class Insecta; order Trichoptera; family Limnephilidae; genus Hesperophylax; species Hesperophylax consimilis. The sequence goes on from NC_142857.1 coordinate 3,058,924, forward strand.
CACAAGCAGTTTTCCTCTCAGAAAAGGCTCACTCAACGCAATCAACATGAACGCTCTGGTAAGTCATAGGTTTCTTTGGTAATTAAATACACCTGGTCTTTAGGAATACAGTAGTTCTTTATCTAATTTTATGTTATCAATTTATAGATCTTCACTTTCCTGTGCGTGGGAGCCGTGGTCTCCGCTAACTACATCAGCCATGATGAGGGACAATGGAAGGGAGAGGGTCTGGCCGAGAGCCAGGACAATGGACAGTACGAACATGGACACGTTGCCTACAACGGTGCCTCCAACTACGCTGGAGCCTACTCCGGAGCTTACGCTCATGGAGCCGCCCCCATCGGTCATGACGGACGTGTCGTAGATACCCCTGAAGTTGCCCACGCTAAGGCCGCCCACAATGCCGCTGTTGCCGCCGCTTCCAACGGTGCCGCCCATGGAGCTTACAACGGTGCCTACAACGGTGCTTACGCCGCCCCTGCCGTCCATGGAGCTTATGCCGCCCCTGCCATCCACGGATCTTACGCTCATGGAGCCGCTCCTCTGGGACATGATGGACGTGTCGTCGATACCCCCGAGGTAGCTCACGCCAAGGCCGCCCATTTGGCTGCCAAGTCCGCTGCCCTCACCGGAGCCCATGGATCTCTCGCCCACGTTGGAGCTTACGCCGTCCCCGCCGTCCATGGAGCTTACAATGGTGCCTACAACGGAGCTTATGCCGCCCCTGCCATCCATGGATCTTACGCCCATGGAGCCGCCCCTCTGGGACATGACGGACGTGTAGTAGACACCCCTGAGGTAGCTCACGCCAAGGCCGCCCACTACGCCGCTGTATCCCACGCATCTCATCATTAAGCCCTTACTCCCCAATGACTACTGCTATTCAAATGATTGTAATGCAAATAGCTAATTCTTAATTATATTCTAGTTTGACTAGAATACAATCAAATAGACTAATTGACAACTAATATTTGCGTTTTACTATCTTTTGCTGACTGATCGATCTAGTGGTTTTAAATAAAATCCACTAAGCGAGAAACAATCTTAATCCTAAATGAACTTGGTTTCTTGAAGATTCAGAAAACTGCTGATAACTCAAACCTAAACATAAATAAGATTAACGTAGTTCTTAAATCTATTAAACGTGAACGTTTGTCTCTGACGATGTGAAATAAGGCTATAAATGTCGAGTTCGCATGTTATAGAGTATCTTCCATCATAAACATACCATCCATACCAGTTTGTACTTTAAACATATTATACTAAATATTGCGGTCTATGTACACAAGCACCTGAATTGACCAAACATAATTTATTCTACTTATAGATAACCAAAGAAAGGGACACGGAAACGTGTGTTGCATCTGCTATAACATCAAGTATTATACCCAAAGATATTAGAAGAACGAGATATGCTATGTTGGCCGCCGGACCGTAGCCGGAGTACTAACTAATTAGGGTACTTTGAACGGTATCGGAACGTGTACGCACAGAAATCTGTTCTATGTATTAGTGCGGATACCTTAGCGTAAGCGAAGGTGTGCAGTAGTATTGGTGAACAAAACCGGCGACACTCGGCAAAACAATTCCACTCAGTACAAACTGCGCATAGCACATCTCGTTCTTCTAATATCTTTGATTATACCTATTAGATGACCAAAGGAAGGGATAACGGAAACCTGCTAAAACAAAATGTATTTGCTTGTTGTTTGCAATAACCGATGTAAGTTAACATAAACAACAATAAATAAGCATCTTTATAATCAATCAAACTGATCCTGTATAAACTGATCACGATTTGAACTACCTAACCTAACACATAGCGTTGTTTGACTCATGTTTGCGCTTCCTCTTCCTACTTGACCTAACGTTTCGGAGAGCCTTGTAATGTCCATCATCAGAGTTGACGATGAACTCATCATTCAACACCGATCAATAGTTTACAAAAATAATACTGTTTCTGCAGGAACTTAAATCGCAAATACCTAATTATATTTTTGATAACTACCTATCTACCTACTAGATTTTTTGCTTGGTAAAATAACTTATGTTAACAGGTAAAGGTATCACACATCGTAATTTGTAATATTGTGATGTACTTAAACTGCTATAATCTAACATGTATATTATACTGCCTCCACGGGTGTAATCACAGTATCTTCCTTGAGAAAATCAAGGACGATATTGTGTTTTTACTTATGACGGCATAATAACACTTTAACTCAAACATGCGAATACCTCAGAACAGGTTAGGTATCTTATAATAATAATAAAATAACATGGAATTTATAAAGCGCAGTTTAGTGTCACTTCAAGTGTTATTTATTACTCATATAAAAAAAACATAAAAACGGTAATTTAGTATTAGTGGTCATGTTCTTAAAATTATTCCTACAGTGTGCCTTACCCAATACAGATCTAATATTATAACACTTATTATACTGTTTATAGAAAGTGATGACAAAACTAAGAATAACAATAACAGCAGGACAGGACAAAAAAAGAACATTAAAACTAAAACATAATGTAAAACAGGAGGCAATTTGTGCTCAGAAATGATAATCTTCCTAGCAGACATTTTAAAAAGGTACAATAAGAAGGCAACCGAAACTAAACAATTACCTGAAGTTTTAGAATTTGGCTTATTATAAAATATTGAAAAGAAGTTAAGATTTATGAATGGTAAGATTTTTTTAAATAATTTTGTTTTTAAAGTCCGTTTAAATTCAGTCAAATTCTGAAGATTAGTAAGAGCTGAGGGAAGTCTATTCCAGATGAGCGGGTTGTAAACGGCTCGATTTGAACTAGAAAGTTCGATTAGACGATTATTAAATCTAGATCTGCTGACCTTAGAGTGAGCTGTCTATTGCTCAAGTTTCGTCGGACACATAGTTCCGATTTATGTATAGGCTGGCGCCATTCCTTGCATCCTAGTGAGGTGTTTACAAAACACTACTACCAACCCATATAGTTATTGATTATAAACATTTATTGTATAACTAGTACTTATTATGTTATTAACTGTGTGTAAGAGAATAGAAATGAATATACTTATTCTTCAATAGTTGTAAAATTACTTTGTGGCGTCATTTCGATTATATATGAATGAAATACTTTGTTAAGACCACTTTTAATTAATTAAAATTAACGAATTAAAAAAAACTAACAATAGACAAATAACTACACATCGAGAAAAATACTATAGTGAAAGGCGATTAATAAGTTATTATTATAAAAGTTAAAAATAAAATAGTTGATTATTGCATTTATGTATATAACAATTCTTTAAAGATAAAATAACACATTTATTTATAAACCATTTTTAAATATAAAAAAAAAATTACATATTATCATATAATTTTTTTTAAATATAAATTAACACATTTATGTATTTACCAATTATTTAAATACAACATAACACATTTATGTACAAATCTAAAACTTTTATAATTTAACATAAAATAATCAAAGAGTAACTAAGATATATAAATAACCAAAATAATATAGGCATCAATGCGAAAAATAATTTAAGAGACGGTTATTTAAAAAAAATGTTATTAATTATATTTAATAGGGTATTAACACTTTTAAAATTTTAAAATTTATCTAATTGTAAACCCATTTTATTCGTATGTAAAATAAGTCGAATGTAAGCTGAATGTAAGAGAATTTAATTAATACAAATAATAAATTGTAACATCATGTTAAAATATAATATAACGTATTTCAATACATCTCTGTATTACATATACATGTACATATACACCTGTGTTAAATCTATCCAAAAGCATGTTAACATGTTTATGAATATTTATAAGGAAGCTATTCATAGCTTTATTAGCATGGCAACCACATTATTACAATACAAGAATAAACTTTCGTTATAATTAAATATAAATAGATTTGATATAATGTACGTCGTATCACTTTTGGTACATTTTTTCAATCAATTCAAATGGTTGTAGGTACTCACTACTCATGTCTCCCGAATAGGCGCCTGCGAACAAAAAAATCAAGGACGAATCTTGAATCGTGAGGTAGAATTACCATGTGGATAATGGATATTATTCACCTCAAAGAATTCGTAGTATATATTATCGTGCTGAGTTGAAACCCATATAATTTTATTAGAAATCTTTCTTTTTTCCGGGTATTTAGTTTTTTTAATGCGGATAGCGTACAAAGTGATCTTGTATGACATATCTCCACTAGCTTTATCTGTCTATCTTAAATCTGTCTATCTATATCTATCTAATTAACCTAGATACTAGAACTGAAGGGTATAATCTCTTACTAATCTCTTTCGCCAACACAATTTTCGGCTAGAGATATTCTAGGTGCTTCGCAACAACGTTATGCAGTGAGCTTCCACTGGCCATAAGACAGAACACAAAACATTGAAATATAAATTAGACAGAACACAAAACATTGAAATATAAATTAGACAGAACACAAAACATTTGAAATATTAATTAAACAGAACACAAAACATTTCAAATATAAATTAGACATAAGTTTTGGATCATCAGCCAAGACAAATGGTCCCATGTCGCAGGTCTAATCATAAATACCAAAAAAACCAAATTGATGCACATACGATATCCACATGCCTCAGTTCCGATCACGCCTGAAATAATATCTCATAACTTTACTTTTTATTCATCAAAATATTTTGCAACCTTGCAAATGAAATTAGAAATAAATAAATTATAATAATATTGTGTACACATATTAAAATTGTAATTGAACATGTACATCCTGTGGATAAACTGCATAATTATAATTTAACGGGATAATACTTTGAAGAAAAATAAATAAATAAAAAAAACGAGATATAAACCATGAACTGTGGTTGAATTCTAGGTAGACCAAATTATATTGCTAAAAATTTCTAAAACATTTTAATATGGTGTGCTGTTGTACGTATTTGGCCTTGAATCAGAAGTTTGCGGGTTCGGGTTCCGCTGTTTCGCAAAAACAAATTATTATAATTCATTTAACAAGTCTAGGCGTTGTATAACCTATACTATATTGATTGTAAAGTTTTACGAACTGATGAAATTGGCTTTTGAGGTTGTGGCATGGAAAAATGCAGTAAAAGCGTAATTTACGAATTGCATGGCACTTTTTTGAATAAAACAGGTTCTATTATCATCGAATAATGAAATTAATCATTCGTTGCATGCGAGGACATTCCACAATATGAAAACTTGATGCAGCGGAATGTTAGATGGTGGAATAATCATTAGCTCCATGCAAGAGGCCCTGGGGGAAATAATTTCCCTCAGGGTCTATGTCATCTTAGGGGACACTGTTTGGAGGGTATTTATTAAGAAAAATAAGGTCCTGGTAATACAAGAGAACCTAGGTTCAAGTCGTTGTTGTAGCTGTAATTTTTTTTCTGTGTCTTGTTACATTTCATGTTTCATTTAGATATATTAGTATTATCGTTTTCAATAATATATTAAATTGATGGGCATAACCTTGAAAATTTGTTCCTAAATATCAATTATTTATTTCATTAGAAAAAAAATATTTTATCTGAAAATTATATAAAGCCTATATTTCAAATGGGTTATTCTTGATGAGCAAAGACACGTTTTTAGCTAACATGCAATTAGCAACCCTACAATAATAATTATAATATCACATGATTTTTACTATGTAAAAATAATAATAAGTAAAAGTTAAGGGTAATACAAGGGAGAGTAGTACAATTTCGCATTTATTATATATGGATGACATAAAATTATTTTCGAATTCTGAACAAAATTTAGAGAAAATGATCGAGGTAGTTAAAAACTTTTCAGATGATATCAAAATGACTTTTGGTTTAGATAAATGTAGAACGATCCATATAGAGAAAGGCAAAATTGTAGATGGGGACGAGAGTATATTTAGAAATTTCCAAATTACTAGTATGAAAAGGGATGAGGTTTATAAGTATTTAGGATACCCACAATCAAATAGATTAGACCATAGTATGTAGTATTAAAAATGATATTAGGATTAAATTTCAAACTAGGATCAGGAAAATTTTAAAATGCAATCTATCTGCTAAAAATTTAGTAAAAGCAATAAATACTTGGGCAATACCTCTATTAACGTACTCATTTGGCATAATTAAATGGTCTAATACAGATTTAGATAACTTAGAAAGATTAATTAGAACTACGCTAACAAAGTTTAATTGCCATCATCCAAATTCAGCTATAGAACGAGTTAATTTACCTAGAAATTTAGGAGGTAGAGGTATAGTCAAAATAACTTCTTTGAAACATAATCAGGTAGAAATGCTAAGAACTTTTTTCCATAGGAAAGCTCATAGCTCAGAAATGCACAAAATAATTTGCAAGGCAGATAGAAATATTACACCTTTAAATTTATACGATGAGAATGCCAACATTTTTATAAATCCCAACCAGGAATTATTAGATTCCTGGTCAAATAAAATTTAACACGCAAAACACTTCAATTATCTCAACCAAACGTATGTTGACAAAATTTCGTCAAACAAATGGTTGAGTATTGGAGAGTTGAGCGCAGAAATAGAAGGATTTATGCTTGCCATTCAGGATAGAGTCATTAATACTAAAAATTATAGAAAGCATATAATCAAAGATACAAATCAAATTGATGATTTGTGTAAAAAATGTTTGGCTTTTCCGGAAACTATAGAACATATTATATCGGGATGTTCTATATTAGCACCGTCCGAGTATACATTTAGGCACAATCAAGTTTTAAAAATAATTCACCAAAATTTGGTAATTAAACATAACTTGATTGACTGCCGTAATGTAGTACCATATTATGAATACGAACCAAATTCATTTTTAGAAAACGAATTTTATAAAATATATTATGATAAAACTATACTAACAGACCGAGCGATTAGTCATAATAGACCTGATATAGTTTTACATGACAAAATTAAAAAAAATAACTTATATCATTGATGTCGCTATTCCAAATTCCTGTAATATTCAAAAATCTGTTAGTGAAAAAATAAGAAAATACACAGATTTAGGAAATGAAATAAAAAGAATTTGGCATTCTCAGACTATAAAAATATTACCATTCGTTATTTCGGCTACTGGCATTATACCTAGCTCTCTAATTAAAAATTTAGGTGTATTAGATCTATCAAAAAAATTATATAAAAAGATGCAAAAGTCGGTCATTTTGAATACATGTAGGATAACAAAAGATTTTTTAAATATTTATGTTGAGGGATCAGTAGGATTTATAGGCCCTGTTAGAAGTTCTACCGAGCCGAACCCTCTGATATGAAAATATCTGGAGACGGTGAATTATTTTCCCATTTGATCTCTGGTGATTTGACGTGTTGTTCTTGTATTGTTTTGTATTTATTTTGCTTATATAATGCACTTACATAATGTTGATTGACTAGATGATCATTTGTGGAAAAGTGAGTGGAAGGGTTAAGTTTTTCCTTTGGGGAAGATTTAACCCGGACAACTAAATCGGAAGTTTAAAAAAAAAAAAAATTAATAATAGTTTGATTTGGGTGTGCGCTAGTTAGAAATAATGCCGATCGTGATACACGCCGCAAGAACCAATAATATTTCACAGTTCAAGGCGTTTCAAGGTCATGAATAACTGATACATTTCTCAATTTAAATTTATTCATCACTTCTTGCATAGAGCGTTTCAAATCTGATGTTCGATATTTGAAAGAATTTAAAGTTAACATTGAATTACATTATTTAAAATATAAACTACTGACCAACTACCTTGACGCTTGCCGTTTATATAGGCGCTAATGCATCGTGAATAATCCAGCGACTAGGTAGATGGGAAGTACCTACGATTATTGTAGGGAAGTAAGAGCTTCACAGATGCACTCATAGAGGGCAGTACATAGAGCTTGCGTGGAAGTCCGCAAGATGGCAGCCAGTCTCTGGCAGAAGGCTCCCAGACAAACTTACTGATTCAGATCTCAATTAGCCAGCTTCTAGTTAGGTCGACTATCGAGTCACCATTGTAATACGCTAAGTATTAATAAATCCCTGATTTATCACAAACAACCACTTATTTGTAATCTCCTTCCACGACGAGTTAGAGAACTGTTTGTGGGAACATAACAATTATTATTATATTTTTTTATGATTAACTAATTTTTATAAGACAAGGTTTTATGCATAGCCAAGCATAGGATAAAAAATATTATAAGCGATAATTGTAATTGTATACAGGTGAAAAAAAAACAGTAATTTTTAATTGAAGTACTACATATTGAATTATTTGGCGTGTTGGAAATAAGCCGACGTGGCTCAGTAGTCCAGAGCATCTGACTGGACATCGAAAGGTGCTGGTTCGATTCCCGTCGGCAGCATTTATTTTTACTCGGGAGATATTTTCAATTTGTATTGATATTTCTGGCAACTTATTATTGCTTATAATAATTTACTACTTAACGATGTTTTGCTGGAAGATTCTAATACGATGCTTTTTGTATGGGTAAACATTCCCGAATACTGTAATAGCTAACCGCTACATGCATATACGCAGATAATTTTTTTTCATAAATTTATGCTTAGTATTACAACAGAGATGATATAAAAAATATGTATTGGAAAAATAAATCTAGGAGAAATGACTATTTTTTTATAATACTTACCATTTGTTTAAATAGTGGCATTTGAGGATATGCTAATTTTCGTAAAAAAAAAAGAATTCTTAACATACTCGTACATAACTAAGACGTGTCATTTGAGGGATTGCCACTTTTAATGCCAAATTATTTGACTTAATGAGGATATTTTAAAAACTAATGATTTGTCCTAAAGAAAAACAACAGATTTGATTGAGACCTAATCATTGTTAATATTATAGAAATTTAATAATGTAGGTATGTAAGAGTATAATCATTGCTTTGAAATTTTGAAACTTTGAATTCAAATACGCGTATGTTTTTATATACCTTTATTATATAGATGTCATCTGTGACAGGTAAAAACATGTTTTTTTTTTAAACAACGCTATCTGTTGGCAACAATAACATTTGGCTGTCATCAGTTGTTTTGTTTTGCTCTATCTAAAATTAATTTTTTACCATTCTTTTTTTGTTTTCTGGCAAAAAAAAAGTGTAGTGTGTTGTGCCTTGAGGTTTCTTCTCCCTCCTGATCTTCCAGGAGTCACTTTTCGCTGCTGATTTCCAGATATTTATAACCTTTTTTTACTTCTGTCATTTTCCATACTATTATTGTAGTTGTTTACTGTTGTGAATAATGGAGGAAGATTTCCCTCCTGGACCCCCTACAAAGCCCCCAGATCCCTCTCCTGACCCCCCAGACGGGGAAAATGGAGAAATTTCTGACAGTGATTCTGTCATTTTGACTTCTACTAAAAAAAGGAAATTTACTCCTTCTTCCCCAATAAAACTTGACTCTCCTTCGACTTCACAATCCCCACCAGCACTTTCTCAACTTCCTCCAACAAACTTTTATTCTCCTCATTCCCGTGGCCCATTCATAGTATACGCCCAAAAAACTGAGCAAGGAAAAACCATCCACCCTCTTGAATTTGGCAAATTCCTATCAAATAGCAAGAACCTTTCAATCAAGCCTGGAGGTGTAAAAGCCGAGGGTCGCTTCCGAATCTCCGTCGAATTCCTCTCAGGGTCAGCTGCCAACAGTTTCATCAAAAATATCTTCATTTCATCTAATTCAAAGTTCAAGGCATATATCCCTACTTTCAATGTCACTCGCATGGGCCTGGTCAGAGGTATCTCGACCGACCTGTCCATCGAAGAAATTCTGTCTTCACTTTCAACCCCCCAACACATTGGCAATCCCATAAAAGCCAGGAGGCTAAATTACAAGGACTCCTCTGAGGGTATAATTTCCTGGAAGCCCTCCCAATCTGTAGTTATCACCTTTGAAGGTCAATCTCTTCCCTCCCATATATATTTATTCTTCAACTCATTACCAGTTGAAATGTATACTTATCCCACCACTCAATGTTTCAATTGCTGCCGTTTTGGTCATACCAAAGCTGCATGCAGATCTCAACCCAGATGTTTTAAATGTGGAGAAAACCACGCAGCTGACCAATGTCCTTCTTCCTCCTCACCCAAATGTTTTAACTGCTCAGGCTCACATACAGCTATCAACACTTCTTGCCCAGAACAATCTCGCCAAAAAAATATAAAAATTTCTATGGCCTCTCAGAACTTGTCTTTTCTGCAGGCTTCTAAACTATTCCCGCCTGTCAAAAAATCATTTGCTGAGGCTTTATCCAGCAACTCCTCATCCAACCCTCTTCCCTCTTCTACAACAACTTCTTCTCGTTCAACTAAATTCACATACAAAAACGATATCTCTAAACCGGCTCCTGGATACGATCAGCAACAACACAACTCACTGCTCTTAAATCCCAATGGTTCACCTCTTTCAAATGCCACAAATGGGTGTGCAAATAATTATAATCCGTCCTCAATGAACTCTCTAAAACTTTCTGAAAAACTCTCCCAAGACAATTCTGCATTTATCCAAACTCTCATTATGCTTCTAATTGACCTTATTTCTTCTCAAACTAATCTACCGTCCAACGCTGCTACTATTATTTCCACATTAAAATCATTTATTCAAAATGACTCTTCAAGATTTCAAAATACTTCAGTGGAATAGCCGAAGTGCTATTTCTAACAAATCTGATCTCCTTAACCTATTAAATTCCAACTTTATTTCTTTGGCTGCTATCTCGGAGACTTGGTTTACTCCATCCACCCACTTTAATGTGGGAGGGTATTCCTGTCTCCGCGACGACCGCCCGGAAGGTTCGGGCGGCGGTGCTGCCCTTTTTATTAAGAAATCCATATCATTTTCCCCAATAAATAATATCAAACCCCCCAATGCTGACTTCCAAATGGTTGCAGCTAAAATAAAGGACACATCCTTTATTTCAGTCTATCTTCCCCCAACAGCCCACTTCAATAAACAAATTTGGTTGGAAATTGTAAGTCAACTAAGCCCTCCTTTCTTTATATTCGGCGATTTTAATGCCCATTCCCCCGTCTGGGGTTCTGCTTTCTCCGACCGAGATGGTCGAAGTGTGATGGATTTCCTAGATCAATCCAACCTTTTCCTTTTGAATGACGGATCTCCTACTAGGATCTCTCGCCCCAGCACAAACCCCAGTGCAGTGGATCTCTCGATATGTTCTACTAGTCTGGGTTCTCTCTCCTCTTGGGTGGTGTCCCCCGACCCTTGCTCCAGTGATCATTTCCCGATCACCATTACTTATCAAACTTCTTTCCAATCGGACAAGTCTCATATTTCGACAAAGATTAAAACGAAACACACCAAATGGGATGAATTTAACTCTCATATGGACAAGTTCCTACTAAATTTACCCGACACCAATATATTTTCCGTCAAAGATGACTATAATAACTTCAAATCAATGCTCATAACTGCAATAAATAAATCAAATCCTCCCCCTAAAACTAAATCTCTTTTAAAAAAACTCCCTCCAACTCCCTGGTGGGATGAGGAATGTTCCAAAGTAGTAAGAATTCGGAAAGCTAAATCTCTTTCCTATCGTTACAATATGACTATGGAGAACTATCTTATATACAAAAACGCTGAATCCAATGCCAAAAGGGTATTGAGGTCAAAAAAAAGATCTGGGTGGTACAACTTCTGCAGTTCAGTATCTCCGAACACTCCAATTTCGGAAGTTTGGTCTATGATCCGAAGATTTCGATCCTCCTTCAGTTCACCATCTCCTCGAGCGTCTCATTCTAAATGGATAGATGAATTCTTGGACAAAATTGCCCCCCCTTCTGTACCTAACTTAGATGAAATAACGCCTATCTATAATACTCCTATGTCTAATCATTGGCTAGACTCTCCATTCACCTTAATTGAGCTAAAAAATTGTTTATCAATAGTCAAGGACTCATCTCCAGGCAGAGATGGTATACCTTACAGCATAATCAAAAATAGTAATGATAATGTTCTAAACCACTTCTTAAGCATCTCAAACAAAATCTTCCAGACTGGTATAATGCCTGATGACTGGAGTTGTCAAATAATCATCCCTATTTTAAAAACAAACAAATCACCAAATTCTGGATCCAACTACAGGCCAATCGCTTTTTCATCCACCCTCAGTAAACTTTATGAAAAATTAATTAAAAACCGATTAGAATTTTTTGTCGAGAGTAAACAGCTTCTCTCTCCATCTCAATTTGGATTTAGGAAAAAAAAATCCACTCAAGATAACCTTGCCATCATCAGCACTGATATTAATTTATCAATTTCTAAACAGGAAGTTTGTCTTGCCGTCTTTATAGATATAGAAGGCGCCTTTGACAATGTTTCCATCCCAATCCTGAAAAAAAAACTTCTAGGCCTTGGCCTTCCCCCCATGTTTGTCCAATCTATTATTAATCTATTTCTAGATAGAAAAATTTTCATTGAACTTCCAGATATTTCTCCTCAAAGTAGGTCTGTTTGGAAGGGTTTACCACAAGGCGATGTATTGTCCCCCTTACTGTATAATATATATACATATGATATGCATGTCACTATTCCCCCACAAGTAAAAGTTATTGAGTTCGCAGATGACATAGCTTTCTTCTTATCATCCAAAATCATCCCTCTCGCCGTCAAATATCTTAACGAAGCCATGAATGCCCTTTGCACATGGCTCACCTTAAATGGTTTTGAACTTTCAATCCAAAAGACTCAGTGTGTCACCTTCTCAAACCGCCATAAAAACCCCCCCGTTCAAATTTTATTTAAAAATTCTCCAATCCCCAACGCTTCTGAAGTAAAATTTTTGGGAGTAACATTTGATAGGAAACTTAAATGGTCTTCCCATATTAATAATTTAGTTACTAAATGCGAAAAAAATTTAAATATCATCAGATCCTTATCTGGCGTGTAATGATCTGCCCTTTCTACTTCAAACTTTTCCTTCTCTTCTTTCTACGATACATTTTTCTTAAGTCCCGTAGGTAACTTTTCCATAAGGCTTTGGTTATATATATATCCGGGGTAGGAAGGTCCTCCCTGCCGTCTTTTCTTTATTACACACCCCTTCAAGTGTGTACATCCTAGTTTGTCTACGTGACGTACGACCTTGAACGTACTCATTTCACGTGACGGTTCAGTATAAAAAGGCTTCACCGAACGTTGTGTTGGGTTTTTGTTTCTCGGTTTAGAAACCTAGTTATTTATGTTTTGTGTGGTATCCCTTGGTTCTTTTGAGATAGAGTGAGTTGAATCCATTACCGCTGTTTTTCAAAACCATTTCATAAACCTTATCTTCTAAGTCGCCTGCTCACCCCCCCCTAGCTACTCGATTCTACCTATCGTAGGGTAATGTGAATATAATAAAGTGTTAGATTTTATATATGTGATATACATACGATAAATTTATGGTGTTAGTTGTCGGCGCCATCCATGTATATATTTTGGGAGGGGAAGGAGAGGAAAGGAAATGAATTTTTTTTCAAGTTAAGATTGGCTCCTCCGCTTACCAAACAAAACTGATGGATGATAATTTGAGCAAGGCGATCGATATCTGCGTGTCTGGATATCACAACCGGCCGGGTCTCCCCTTGTTCCAAATCGGCAACCTTCACGCCAGAATAAAGAAAACCAGGTCTCTTCACCAATTTCAGAATTGCCCCAATCTCAAACACCTCCAGGATAAACTACTTTACTGAGTGTAGAAGGGGTAAACCATAACATCCCTTTATCACGAATCTAGTCGCGAAAATGTGACACGCAAGGTCCTAAGTTACGTGCCACCTCCAGAAAACGTTGTAACTCCCACGCCGTCGGGGATTTACATCCCTTTCTAGGTCAATACATATATAACACACGACGATCTTGTCGACATTTTGCCCGCTTATTAACGATAGGTTGTGTGCCTACCCATTCAGCCAATTATCATGTGAGATATATGTAAGGTCTACTCGATATGCCAAATTTGGGATGAGGACTGTCTGTATTTTAATATTTGGTTCCAGTATTTATTTTATGAGGTTACTAGCATCCTCGTGTATTAGGTATGGGTAACTCCTACTGAATACCTATCCTCTCAGGTAAGGTATAAACGGATAATTGGTTTGATTTTTGCATTTAATTTAAAGAGGCTGCCTACCTCTCGAAAGGTACCTGTTGAGAAAAGTTGTTCGGTTGGTAGTTTTATTTCGGAGATTACCATCTCCCTCTTCCGACTTTAGATTTGTTTTTCTGCATCCCAATTCGTAACTTAGAAAGTCAAACAATAGATGAAAAGTATTAAATTAGAAAAGTCAAATAACAGAAGAAAAGTTTTCATTTTGTTCCGTCTGGTTGCATCCGAACGCTTTCAATTTGGGACGGCATACGCTAGCAAAACTTCCCCTTTGACTGACTGTACTCCGCGCCTCTCGGCCTATATATGAAAAGGTCGTTGACTCGTCTCTCGCTCACAGCTGATTGACAATGCGTCTAGCGTATCCCTTCTTATGGGAAGATTATTTGGGTTGCAGGCGTTGCAAACTCGGTTCCTGTACCTCGGTTGTATCCTATTTTTTTAAAAAGGTCCTCTGAAATTTAATAAATAATATAAAAACTCACCCAGTTAGTCACCTCCAAATCCTCGTGTGAAACTTACCTGGTTACACTATATAGCTAAATCACTTTAATTTTCGACCTCCTCCCTACGCTTATAAAAGGGTAATTAAATATTCCTGTAAATAAAATTGTACCTCCCTAATCTGTTAGGATTCGAACCCACAGTTAATAATCTATTTGATTCTCTGGTTTTCGGTCTCCGTGGATAGAATGCCATCTCGCCAAATCAATAACTTAGCCCGATTAAACACTTCCTGCCTTTAAGTACATTCACTCTATTTTAAAAACGCAATCATTATTTTTATTATTTTCATGTTTTTAAGACAAGCAATCTAGTTCGAACTGTATACGAAATCACGTTTAAATCAACACAACTTTATAACACAATCGCGATTGCACAACACCTGGCGCCCCTGAGGTGGGTTTTTACAAAACGGCGCTCTACAAATTATCCAATTATTATTATTGTCATTATTATTAATTGTTTTCTCACTGAGTCGAATCACTTTCACTTCACACAAACACCGGATCAATAATCTTTCACTTTAATTCAATATTCCGCAATATTCTCTAATACCATTTGAATTCAATAATTAACTGCAATTTCAAACAACACTTCTGATTTGTATCCCTTTCTCGGGGCTGTCAATCCACCCAAGTTCCAAACTCGACTGTCCGTCCCTGCGCCCTGTTCCGTGTGAATGTGTTTCTTCAAGGGCCGCCTGTCAATAAATCTTCTCATATTCTAAACAAAAAATTTTTTGGAGTATGTTTGTCTCGTTTATTTTATGTGAGTATCCAAACATCACAGGCGTTTGGTGGGGAGCTCACCCTACTTGCATTAAGTTGCTTTACAACGCACTTATTCGAAGCCATCTTGACTATGCCTGCCCACTTTTTAGTACTGCCTCAAAAAATGTACTTGATAAATTAGACAAAATTCAATCTAAATCTTTGCGAATTATAACTGGAGCGATGCAATCGTCACCCATCAATTCCCTTCAAGTAGAATGTTCTGATCCTCCTCTTTATTTAAGGCGCCAACTATTTGCTGACAAATTTGTTCTTAAATGTTTAAATTCTAAATGTCATCAGGTTATCCCCAGCGTCTCGTTGTTCATTGACTCAACCCATTCATCTACAATCAGAGCTTCAACTAAACCTCTTCCTGACATCTGTAAAAATTTTAAGTCTCTCTCAGAGCTTCACATCATCCAAAATGATCTACTTCCCTTATACAAATTAAAATATAGTCACGTCACCCTATCCCCAACAATAATAGAAGGGATCGGAATCCTTAAAAGTCATTCCAATCTCCCGGCCCGAACTGTCAATAATATTTTCAATGACATTATTTCATCTAAATGGCCTAACTTTTCTCTTTTATTTACTGATGGATCCAAATCTCCCGACTCTCCTAACTGTGGTATAGGTATTAACGTTTACCACAATAATTCTAATGACAGAATATTTCATTCAATTTCAAATCAATTTTCAATATTTTCAGCCGAGTGCATTGCAATAATAGAATCTCTCAAATATATAATCAAAAATAATTTCGAACATTCCCTCGTTCTCTCTGACTCTCTCAGTTCCCTCCAAAAACTTAAATCCAGTCCTCTTCTTCATCCTGATGATCACTTTGTATGCCTTATTCGAGAGATGATAGCCTCCATTCAAAGCTCTGGTAAAACTCTAACTCTGATTTGGATTCCTGGACATGTTGGTATCATGGGTAATGATATTGCGGATGCCTTGGCAAAACAAGGAGCGTCCAACCCTGTTGTTACCCTCGTAAACCACATTCCCCTATCTGACATTTTTTCCATCATCAAAGATAGATCCCGCAATGTTTGGGCAGAGTATTGGCACATTGCTAGTCAATCCAAGGGAGCCTGCTATGCCTCAATACAAAGAACTATTCCATCAAAACCGTGGTTTCAGCAATTCCCTCATTTTTCCAAAAAAGAAATTTCTTCTCTCATTCGAATGAGGATCGGACATTGTTCCGTTCCTTCCCATCTTTTTAAAATTCACGTTGTTGACTCCCCAGATTGTACATTCTGTGGTCTAGAAGTGGGAACTTTAGATCACATATTTTTTGGTTGTCCCTCTCTAAATAAATATCCTCTCTTCTATCAAGCCTTATCTAAAATTGCCTCCCCTCCATTCAACATCTCATCTCTTCTAAGTCTGAACTCGACTCCAATTTTCATTATAATTTTGAAATTTGCCCATTTAAATAAAATTAATATTTAAATTCACCTTTCATTTCTCAATAATTTTAAATGATGGCCAAGAACACCCTTGAAGGGTGAAAGCCAGAAATAATGTTAAAAAAAAAAAAAAAACGCTATCTGTTGGACGTAAAACGACACGCGCTATTATTTGTTCAGACAAACTAAACCACTAAAACGCGTGGCAAGGTACAGCTAGTTAATAAATAAATATTAGAGTCAGGTCATCTCAAGAGTCGAAACAGATACTTCTCAGACAACCTTCGCGGGGAAATTTATTATTTTAGTAATAAAAGATTCGCTAACATACTTCCGTTCTCTGAATTATCATTTCTCTTTGAGTTTCATCGTGTAGTTAAGCCTGTATCGTAGATAAATATAATGTGCAATGAATGAATTATTTCGTCGCTCGAATAAAATCATTCATCAATAAAAAAAAACTATACTAGCTTAAAAAAACAAGGCAAAGAGTAGAATAAAATGTTTCGGATTAATATCGATTTATTATTTTTCGGAATAACTTATTGAGTAAAACCTCAAATTATAATATTTAAATATTGAAGACAATATTAGTGATTCTTAAACGCAAATCTGAAACAGAAAAATCAGAAAAGGATCCAGAGGAAGAAGAGAAGGTCCCAGATGTGACCGTTTCCTTTTCTGATTTTTCTGTTTCAGATTTGCGTTTAAGAATCACTAATATTGTCTTCAATATTTAAATATCGATTTAATTATAGAGGTTTATAAGCGACCTCAAAAAATCCTTTCCCCACTTCATCAACTCAGGAAGCTATCTGCAGGTATAAAGCCTTGTGTTCTCTCCCCTTATGGCACAAGCAGTTTTCCTCTCAGAAAAGGCTCACCCAACAAAATCAACATGAACGCTATTGTAAGTATTTTTAATGAAAAAAATGACTACAAGATTATTGGACGTAATCATCACAATATAACTAATTTTTCTCTAAACTCTCAGGTTTTCGCATTCCTGTGCATGGGAGCCGTGGTCTCCGCACACTACATCAGCAATGATGAGGGACAATGGAAGGGAGAGGGTCTGGCCGAGAGCCAGGACAATGGACAGTACGATCATGGATATGGTGCCTACAACGGTGCCTCCAACTACGCTGGAGCCTACTCCGGAGCTTACGCTCATGGAGCCGCTCCCATCGGAATTGATGGACGTGTTGTAGACACCCCTGAGGTAGCCCACGCTAAGGCCGCCCACTACGCCGCCAAGGCCGCCGCTTCCAACGGAGCTGTCCTCGGAGCTTACTCTCCCCTGTCCTACGTCGCTTCCCCCGCCCTCATCGGAGCTTATGCTTCTCCTGCTGTCTATGGAGCTTACGCTCATGGAATCGCTCCTCTGGCTCAGGATGGTGTTGTCGTAGATACTCCTGAGGTTGCCCACGCCAAGATCGCCCATAAGTCTGCTGTCGCTCGTCTGTCTAGCGGAGTTGCCGCCCCTGCCGTCTATGGAGCTTATGCTTCCCCTGCCGTCTATGGAGCTTACGCTTCCCCCGCTGTCTATGGAGCTTACGCTTCCCCCGCTGTCTATGGAGCTTACGCTCATGGACTCGCTCCCCTGGCCCGAGATGGTGTTGTCGTAGATACTCCCGAGGTTGCCCACGCTAAGATCGCCCACAAGTCCGCTGTTGCTCGTCTGTCCAGCGGAGTTGCTGCCCCTGCCGTCTATGGAGCTTATGCTTCCCCTGCCATC
Source organism: Hesperophylax consimilis (assembly GCF_061612785.1). Lineage (NCBI taxonomy): Eukaryota > Metazoa > Arthropoda > Insecta > Trichoptera > Limnephilidae > Hesperophylax > Hesperophylax consimilis. The sequence continues at coordinate 3,077,481 of NC_142857.1, forward strand.
TATGGAGCTTACGCTTCTCCTGCCGTCTATGGATCTTACGCCCATGGAGCCGCCCCCATCGGAATCGACGGACGTGTAGTAGACACCCCTGAGGTAGCTCACGCCAAGGCCGCCCACTACGCTGCCGTATCTCACGCTTCCCACTACTAAATTTTCGCTGTACCTCTGTGTGTTTAAAAATAATGTATGTTAATTAAAATTTCCGGTGTCCGTTATGTATTTATAATTGACAATTTTATTATTTATTTTACTGAATGATTTAATTCTATGATTGTTTTATGAAGTCATCATAACATGAGTTGAAAAAATATCACAAATACATAATGAAAAGTTTTTTCTGTTTTATTTATATTTTTATGACTTACAAATCGGTTTTTATTTATTTAAATCAAGAAAAAATCACCAGCCGTCATCACAATAATTTTAAAAGATTTTATTAAAAATCAATTAAAGAATAATTGAAAAAATATTATTAGATATAAACGAAACATTTTATTTTTATTTATTTTATTTTATTTGGGAAACAAACGGTTATACAAATATATTTTAATACAAATCATTTTTACTAAGTTGCAAAAACCACTAAAGTTTCCACAGAAGATTCATTTTATATATAGGTAGAAAAACATTTGAATATAAATAATACAATACAATATAAATACTAACTAGTAGAAAAAGAAAATCTCCAAAAAAATAAAAATAAAAAGACTACAGATTCAACCCATACAAAAACAATACACACACTAACACTACTAAGTTTCCCGTAACAATCGAACGCTACTCTCTTAGGAATGCTATGAATCCTGCGAGGCGAGGCATTGAACACATCGATATTTGTGCATAATCTATTAAAGGTGCTACAGCTTCTTCTTATAAATACATTTTCAACATAATTAGTATTGCTCTTGGGAATATAAAATGTGTCCGGAGATCGAGTTACTCTTAATGGACATCTGAAATGAATATTTTGTAAAAGGTATGGGCTATCAATAAAATAGTGGATTATCTTATATAGCATTACTAGGTCTCTGATATCTCGGCGTTGATCAAGAGTTTTAAGGTTCATGGACACATTGTTTTCATCATTTCGCATGTGATGGAGACATATTTCAAAAACTTTTTCTGAACTCTTTCTATGTTTGATTTATATGTAGAACTATGAGGGTTCCACACTGTTGATGCATACTCTAGGTGGCTTCGGACGTAAGATATGTAGAGAATCTTAAATGTTTGTGGATTTTTGAAAACTGAACATACTCTAAGTATAAATCCCAGCATTTTCAAAGTCTTCGACGTAATATGCTCGATATGAGATTGAAAAAGAAGCTAACTGTCCATCAGGACTCCAAGATCTCTAATCACATTTACCCTGTTTAAGAGTTTGTTTTTAATTTTGTACGTATATAATATTGTGTGTTTCTTTCGAGAGTAAGATATGACACTGCATTTGTCTACATTCAAAAGACAAATGCAGTGTCATATCTTACTCTCGAAAGAAACATAAAACAAAATAAGACACAGAAAAAAGATAACGGTCACAACTCGGAATCAAACCTACGATCTCTTGTCTTAACGGGCCTCATCATTTAAAAAGGTAGTTGCCAAGATCACGGGAAAAATTAGTTGAATGATTTTAATTCTGAATTTGAAATATGAAATTGAAAAATGTGACGGTTAGGTCCAAGTCCTAATGGTTGATTGGCTGTCCCGGTAAGACAAGAGATCTTGGGTTCGATTTTTAGTTGTGACTGTTATCTTTTTATTTTTTGTATCGATTGGTGTGCCCTAGCTCCAGGAGCGTTGGCTTTGTTCTGTCGCGGGTCACGGGTCATGCCGCGGCCTAGCTTTGTGCCGCGATCAAGCGCGACTGGCGCCGTTTGCGGCACATGTTGGAACAAAAAACTGGTAGGGTTTTATCCGTCATTTTGGTAGTCCGTAACTATAGCTTATTTGCGTTACGAAACAATAATTACTCACCATCACAATACACACATCATTATGTACAACCGTACCTCACAGAAGGTACTAGAATTATAGACTTTTTTTTAATGATCTTCTTACCACCTTGATTATTTATATTATATTTTATTAAAACTCAGTTTAATTTTGTTGTATTTACAATTTATTCATATCATACTTTTATTAAACTTTAAAATGGGAGCCTCATCACGGGAAGAGCATTATGTGAGGCCCAGATTATCAAATAATGTTTTAAATTATATAAAGTATTATGCCAAATAAAAAAATAAAAATTCCGTATTTTTCTAATTCAATTTTTTTTTAAATTATCATAAAAAAAAGCCCCTTTCAATAATTCTCAATTTCATTCGATCCTTTGATTGATGAATTCAATGGATTGCAAAATTCATCATTTGGCTAATTATATTCTTCTAGATAACACAACATTCTTCTTTGAGTTCTAAAAATATTCTCTTTTGATTGCATAGTTTTAAACAAATTCGTATTTCAATTTGTATAGGTCGTAGAAGGACAATCAGTTTGCAATATTTTAAGAAAACCTAGTATTTATGATGAGCAATAAAAACACGCTAAATACATATAGCAATGGAATAAAATAAATTAAGCATTATCTCAATCATCTCAGAGTACGACATAACAAGTGGACATTGTGGACAGGTTTTTTTATTTTTTTTATTAAGTAGAAAAAACAGATACAGATATAAATTGACAAGAATATACAAAACATCAACTAGAGAATTCACCTGCATCCAAACTATTTCTCACGAATTGACTTAAACAGCAGTTAAAAACATTTACAAATATTTTGACTTAGGGGAAAAATATATACATTAGATTATTATTTTACAAATAGAGATATGAAAGAAATGCGCAATATCCTTATAAGAATTTAAAAATTATTTTTGAAAAAATTTAGAGGGTAAAACAAAAAAATATATATATAAATAGATAAACATAAATTTAAAAAAATATATATATTTAAACGAAGTATGTCTAAGTTGTTTACTTTGAACTTTGCAGGAAAACAGTCTTCATTTTTCTACTAAAAGTAGTGCGTGTATCAAAAAATAAGTCAGAGTCCTTGAGGTTTTGATTCTGATTAAGTGATTCGCACATTCTTCTGATTGGATCCCTGACACCAGCATTTGTACGCGTCCTGCTAATGTGGAATAAGTCGTTAAGCCTTGTTACTCTGGGTGGTACTTTGAAGTTTATCAATTTCAGTAAGTCGGGACAGTCAATAACGTTGTTACAGATTTTATACAAAGTCATGAGATCAAGGTATGTTCGCCGGTTAGATAGAGTGGAGACGTTATAACTCGAGAGCATATATATGTACTCGCGTTTGGGTGCGCTCAGGTTATATAGTAAAGGAACCAGGACAAGTCCCTGGGGCACTCTTTAGGGAAAAGTTGAGGATTTTGATTATAAAATAGGATATCACTACAAAAATGCTTCTCACGAAGATAAATAAGTGATCGAACTTTTCAAACATGGCGTGTCTGTAAGTCAAAGAAGTGCTAACTCATTCTACTCGGTGGAATAAATACGAGGTTGATTATTGGGATGTTGTGCCGTGTTGCAGTTTCCCCTCCATTTCAAATGTTCCGGATAGTCTTGCTTGCAGTGTCCATCGTCAGGGTACTTAAATATATAAGGTAGTTTTGACGGCCTCCGTTATCGAGGGAAAGGCTCTCGACTTGCAAGCCGAAGGTGGAGGGTTCAAATCCCGGCGCACGCAAGTAACTTTCATTTGATGAATTTGAGTCATTTCACTATTTATTCATTTAAAATAATGTATACTATACTTGCGACACGTTTTAGAGTGGAAGATACTCTCAGTATCGTTCTGGTGTAAGACCACCATTCTAAAAATTGAGACGTTGCTCGAAATGGGCTTTAGCCATCTTTGGAGACCAGACCTAAATAGCCAGGTACTTTCTCACCTTTCACTTAATATTTCGTTCCCCTTCTTACTAAGTTTAGCCTTATAACAAACCCCAATTGGGGATGAACCTGGCTTCAAATGATTGGGAGCAGTTGGGAATCTATTAGAGTATTTGTTGAAAATATTATGAAAATTGTTATGTAATATTTAACAAGTTTTCTGAAAAAATAAATTGAAAATTCAAATTAGTTCGCATCTAATTGTTAGTAAATTGATGTGAAAAGAAATTATAATCTGTGTATTAACCAACATTTTTTTTTAAATTTTATACAAATTTTTTTTCGTCATGTTTTTATTTTTAATTGACAGAGTGATAACAAATTAAATATATTGATAGAAGTAAGTAAGATAATCAGTAAGTGTACAGCAGACAGAGGGTTAACATTAAGAAAATTACAAAGTATTTATACTAACCGTCCAATGACGGTGTACGTTATCTCAAATGATATGCATAAGGTAAATATATAATTTATGTTTCAAGCTGTTAATTAATACCCCCCTAATTGAGAAAAACTCGTGTTTAGGAGGGGATCATGTTATTTTTATTTCTTAGACTGTGTTAGTGTTTTCGCTTTATTTGCTTCGTGTTTATTGTGAAATTTTATTTTTATGTCCTTCTAGATATGTGACGTACAAATTTAAAAAAAATAAAAATAAAAAGAGTCCTTGAAGTGATTGAATCACTACGTAACGTTGAACACGTATTATTTTATTATTAAATAACGTGTTTAATAAATGACCTGATTATTAGCTCCATACAGGAGACCCTTAGGAAAATAATTCCTGCCAGGGCCTATGTAATCTTTGGGGATGCTGCGTAGAGGGTATTTTTGGGAAAAAAAGGAAAAATGTATGAGGGGTGGTTAGGAATCTGGGGGTCAGTGGGTCTAGGAGTGTGACGGACGTATGAATCTTCTCACTGCGGTGCAAGGTAATGTTCCGAAAGAGTCTTGCTGGAGAGGTAAAAAGGTATCCTTCAACCAGTCTCTCCCGATCCGGCCTGAAACGAAGACCAGGACATACCCCACCCAATGAACTCGGGCACCCATGCTAAGTCACCAAACGGAGCGAACTACTTGGATTGACCCAATCTCATGGCAGGTGTTGCAAAGCTGCGTTACGATTTCCTTGTATTACTGCTTATTAATTTGACTCTATCCTTCAAACAAGAGATATAATTATTTCGAAAGCGTGCCAACATCACTTAGTAGCTCGATAGAAATTTTCGGTTTTTAAATGCTTTCCCAAACACACTATTTATTCTAAAAAACCGAATCACTGTTAAAAAAATACAATCTCACAGGGAGGTCAAAGTTTTGCAGATATCGCTTTAGAGGTTATGATAGTATGATATAACATTGGTAATGTGAAAAAAGTGCATGAAAGTTGAATAACCAAATTCAAGCTGACCCCACTCCTGCCACTCAGAAAACTTTCGGCTAGTATAAAGCCTTGCGTTCTCTCCCCTCACGGCACAAGCAGTTTTCCTCTCAGAAAAGGCTCACCACACAATCAACATGAACGCTCTGGTAAGTCATGTAATGCGGTTAAGCAAAATTTTATACCCATTGAATGTGTAATTTAAAAATTCTTTGCTTTTCAAGTAATGCTTGTTTTAAATCACAATAACTGGATAGCTAAATTATTTATTTATTTAATTTAAGATCTTCACTTTCCTGTGCGTGGGAGCCGTTGTCTCCGCCAACTACATCAGCCATGATGAGGGACAATGGAAGGGAGAGGGTCTGGCTGAGAGCCAGGACAATGGACAGTACGACCATGGATATGGTGCCTACAACGGTGCCTCCAACTACGCTGGAGCCTACTCCGGAGCTTACGCTCATGGAGCCGCCCCCATCGGTCATGACGGACGTGTCGTAGACACCCCTGAAGTTGCCCATGCTAAGGCCGCCCACAACGCCGCTGTTGCCGCTGCTTCCAACGGTGCCGCCCATGGAGCTTACAACGGTGCCTACAACGGTGCTTACGCCGCCCCCACCTACAATGGTGAAGATGGACAGTGGAAGGGAGAAGGTCTGGTCGAAAGCCAGGACAACGGTAACTACAACAACGGATACAACGGTGCCTCCGCTTACGCTGGAGCTTACTCCGGAGCTTACGCTCATGGAGCCGCCCCCATCGGTCATGACGGACGTGTCGTAGATACCCCCGAAGTTGCCCACGCTAAGGCTGCCCATTTCGCCGCTATTGCCGCTTCCAACGGAGCTGGACATGGTGCTTACAACGGAGCTTACAACGGTGCCTACAACGGAGCTTACAACGGTGCCTACAACGGTGCTTACTCCGCGCCTGCCTACAACGGTGAAGATGGACAGTGGAAGGGAGAAGGTCTGGCCGAAAGCCAGGACAACGGTCACTACAACAACGGATACAACGGTGCTTCCGCCTACGCCGGAGCTTACTCCGGAGCTTACGCTCATGGAGCCGCCCCTCTGGGACATGATGGACGTGTAGTAGACACCCCCGAGGTAGCTCACGCCAAGGCCGCCCACTACGCCGCTGTATCTCGCGCTTCTCACTATTAATTTCTCCTCACCCCGATGACCCCTGTGTTCAACCCTATTAGATTTGTAAATAGTTCCGTGTTGGTGTTGACATCGATCTGACGACCTCAGCATTGGTAATCTACCATGGTCATACCGTGATGTTGCTGGTTTGAGTGTGATCGAGAAATTTAGTAATTCTTCGCCAACATACTCGTAAATACCAAATAAATTATTTGACCATAAAAATATCCCACCCTTTTTTTTCTTTTGACCTGTTAATTTAAAAAATATGTTCATATTTCTCACTGGAGCGATTTGTGTCATACATATTTATACATTTTCCATATTATTTAATTAATACCATTCCTCAACATACTAATGTGGAAACATTTAGAACTTCTTAAAGCCGATGAATCCGCCGATATAACCACTCCTCCCATATTTTTAGATTCTGTAATTTTGGCACATTATGGCAAGCGATTGCTTAAAAGTTTTTGAAAATTGGCACAAAATTGATCAAGTGGATATGCGATCCAAAGTAGATACGGTCTACAATAGATGGTAATGACAAATAATACTTCATTTTTTGGAATAACTAAATAAGTCGAACCTCAAATTATAATGATCCATATTTGGTTCATATATCCTAATCTGATTCTGGCCTCCGTTGTCGAGTGCTATGGCTTTCATGCTATGAACCCAGAGATCACGGGTTCAAATCCCGACGTGTACAGTTGTAAATTTTAATTAATTATTTTTGTTGCTTAACAATGTATACATAAATAACAAATAATCTATACAATCTTGCGGCATGTTGCAGAAGGGAAAATAATCTCTATCGCCCTGCTCAAATATCACTAATTGTAATTTAAACGTTTCTTGAAACGGCTTTCTTCGTAATTTTTGATCAGATCTAAATAGCTAGGTACTCCTCATCTTCTTCTTCTTCTTCGCAATTTTCTTCCTCTCTTCCCTACCTCCTGACTCGGTGTGGTCGAGGGGTAAGGCTTTCGATTAGCAATCGTCGCGGGTTAAAATCCCGGCGTGCGCAAGTAATTTTGTTTGATGATTTGCTTACTTCACAATTTATTAATTTAAAGTAGTATATAGTATACTTGCGGCAAATTCCAGAGTGCCTGGTGTAAGATTACCATTCAGAATTGTAACGTTGCTTGAAATGGCTTTAGCCGTGTTTGGTGACTGGATATGAATAACCAGGTACTTTACCACCGTCCTCTTCCCCGTCTGCTTCCTTTCCCCACTACCTTCAGCCTCACACATACCCCAATTGGGGATGCTATAGTCTCACTGGCTCTAGACGGTTGGGAACAGTTGAGACTCTTGTGCAGTTTCACATAAAAAGTTGTCAAGTTGGCACACATAAAATAATAAAAGTTTACTCAGATGGAAATTAGTCTGCTTCGTTTAAAAACACTTACGCGTGTAGACCAAAAGAAACACGTGGAAAAAATGTAAGTACAGTCAACACGTGTTTGCAAATGATCCGTTATAAAACTAAAATCATTTTCAGGGTCGTTCTGTACAGTATCTGTATTCGAGAAACACATAAGTACTTCCTTTTCCGCATTCGGTGAACCGTTGCTAGGGTGTATGTTTTGTTTTAACCTTCGACGAGCGAACTGCTATGTCAAAATTAATTTTAATCTAAAGCAAAATAACATACATTACAATGATAAATATATATCTACCTACTTACATCTCCGTGGTAGCGCAGTAACCAACTTTGAACTGAACCCAGAGTTCGCCGGTAAAAAGGAATTTTGGGTTATTTCATAAGAATGAAATTATTTATATATTATAAGGAGGTGGAAATGTAAGACATTAAATGTAATACATTATTTAGGAAGGGGTAAGAACCGAGGTTCCTGCCTTCTACTTTGCCACTGTCCATTCTCCAAGTTCGACTTCCCAGTTTAGTGAGCGATGTTTAAAAATTATTAAAAAAAAATTATACTATGCGCCCCATTATGGGCTTTTGCACAAATCATGAAGATATTATTATTTTTATAATGAAATGATATCCTCACTGGGATCTCCCGTGCTACACATGATTAAAATTTAGTAATATGAATAATATAAAGTGATTATAAATATATTAAAGGAGTTTTTTTTGTTCAGTTGAGTGGTTTTGGTTTCTGTCTGTATTTGGTGTCAGTAAATTATCTATTTCTGATCTCCCTGTGTTTTGTATCCACCCTTTTATTTGAGATATAAATGTTAAAATATTGTTGTGAGTGGGATTTTTTGTGGAGCTTAGTAACATATTATAGGAAATTTTTTGCCCAAATGTTGTGTTTGTTGTTGCTTGTTGGATATGTTTTTGACCCCTTTAAGATACTGAAGTGTTCTTAATATATGTATTAGTTGTTATTTCTCGTGATTTGTATTTATGAATGAAAAATGAGTATAGTTTATATAGAGTTGTTTAAGTAAAATAATACATACTATAAAAGTGATACAGGAGTACACTGAGGAATACGGTTGAGTGATTTAGTAGAAAATATTTAAGTTTGTATTTATTGAATAAGTATCTTATAATAGCCTCCTTGTATCTACTTTTCTACCAGTTCAATACATCGGTAACTGCGCAAGTATTACAACTGGGTGTAATTACGTACAAGCGAGTATGGAAACAACTCAGTCCTGCTGTTACGAAAAATAAATTCTTAACTCCTCCAGCGTTTTGGGGTCATATATGACCGGCGTCCAAATTTTATAAAAATATTTTTTTCTTTTTTTCTATCATTTGAAAATACGTATTTTTTCTTAATTCTTTCCAGTTTTCCTCTTTCACTTTTACTGGATGCCATTAATAAAAACTAAAAAATAGCCAAAATTAATAATTCATATTTCGCGCCGATATCGTAACAATCGGTTTAACTACAAAAAATATTTCTTTTTTTTATTAAATGAACGAGATAAAAGTGAAGTTACAGTTTTCTTACAAATTCTCCAAACTAAACGAATGCGTTCTCAAAATATCGAGTTCATTCAATTTTTTTTGTAGTAAAAATTAAGCAGAAATGTGGGTAGCGTTTTCAATAACATTTTTCTCGTTTGATATTAGAATTTTATTATTTAGAAATAGAAATCTTTCTTTTAAATACATGCACCGGAAAGAAAATTTTATCTAGTTTTTAAAACAGTATTTTTACGATAAATTGAAATATAAGATGGATATAGCGCATATGAGATACACAAACACATTGCAAACTGAACAAAAGTGTTGAAAGTACTGAAGCATATGGAAAGCAGGGTAGTATCTCAGGATACGCTATTGACATACAGTTGATTGTCCATTTATTATTCTTATCTCTTCTATGTAGAATGAATATATATTGGTGTCTAAGTATCTTATCTGCCGGAGGTAAAATTATAATATTTAATAAAAAAATCATTTTGATTTTTAATGCAATAAAAAAATACTACAGTACTTTTTTCATGTGGTAAGCTAAAATAAAAATTAATAAGATATTATGTAGGCACAATTTGTGTGCATGGTTACCAGGCATGCCGGTTCAAGATTATTGCTAAAAGAAATTAATTAATTCATAAAGATTTTTTATACTTCTTGTGGGCGTTATAATTGAAGCATATTTAAATGGCGAAAGCCAGGTCATATGCAACCTTGATACGTTTTTTTTAATTACCTGTCTGGAAACAAAACGGTATTGTCCATATATCTCACAAGCACTTAGACACAGATATTAAAAAAAAAAACTTTTCATCGTTTTTCAATATTACTATTTATGTTTTACTAGAAACATGTTTTTATTTACCTTGTTCCTGTAATATCTTTGATAGTAATATACCCCCCGGCTGCGCCAGTTTTTTGCGACTCCAGGGATAATTCAAACCCTTAATAAGAACTTTGGCTTCAACAAAACTCTTTGGACTATATTGTGATATATTGACAATGGTCTCTGATATCTTATTTAGAAGGTGGTAGGAATAATCTGGACCCCGACCTTGAGATTGCGATTTATTTTTATTTTTCTTTATTTTTGACAGTTGACGATATCTATGAGTAACCTAATAGACTCATCTAATGCCATCTATGGTTTTAGCTTTTAAACTAATATCGAGGATTCTATATACCTTGTATATAATACGTCCAAATCAATAGTTATGGTTTTCAAATGCAAAAACGAAAACATGCTAACACCTTCAGTATGGCTAGATGGAAGGAAAATGGATGTTAGTCGTAGCGTCAAATACCTGGGACATATTATCACAGACGACCTAAAAGACATCGAGGATATGGAAAGGCAAAGAAGAGCGATATCCGTTAGAGCAGGTATGTTGTCAAGGCGTTTTCACTTTTGCAGTACCAACGTGAAAAAGATACTTTTCAATGCATTTTGCACTTCGCTGTATACGTCAGAGCTGTGGGTGGAATACACTTCATCCCAATGGCATAAGATAAAAGTTGCATACAATAATGCATATCGCCAACTATTCTGCCTACCGAGATACTGCAGCGCCACGGAAATGTTCCTGGAGGGACGAGTACACTCTTTCAGAGCGCTTCTCCGCCATCACCTGGGAAGTTTATGGCGCAGACTACGCCAATCTAGTAACAAAATCATCGCTGCCCCTTTGCACTACCCCTGCATACATTCTGGAATAAATTCTTATTTTTTTTAAACTAACTATTTTGTTGTCCGGGTTAAATCTTCCCCAAAGGAAAAACTTATCCCTTCCACTCACTTTTCCACAAATGATCATCTAGTCAATCAACATTATGTAAGTGCATTATATAAGCAAAATAAATACAAAACAATACAATATTATTATTTTTTTTAAACTTCCAATTTAGTTGTCCGAGTTAAATCTTCCCCAAGGGAAAAACTTAACCCTTCCACTCACTTTTCCACAAATTATCATCTAGTCAATCAACATTATGTAAGTTGTGAAGCGCCCTTTGTGGCAGCTGGACGCGTCATGCCGTCTCCAACCGCTTTGTGTTTTTTTATTATTTTCAAGGGAAACGAGGCAACATCCCTTTGAAGTTATTTTAAAAATCAGTGAATCAACATTTCAAATAAACTTACCAATTAGTAATCAGAACTTAATAATAATGTGACTAGAGAGCAGTGTTTCAAAAATGAATAATCGAAAATTGTGCTAAAAATATTCTAAATTCGCTTAAGTTGAACTTGGGACGAGAATCGGTAACTGTAGGTACGCCAGATGTTTTCAATGTTATTCTTGGAAACTCTGAAAGCCCTAACAAGTGCTCAAGGTGATTTATTATCTCGTCCGCCGCCTTTTATTTTGGAACAATGCACCACTAACATAATCACCAGAAACAAGTGTACAAGGAGATGGAACGTCACAGCGGTGCTGCCAAGGTTTGTTATCTATGTGAGGATACTGTGACAGCGCATAATTAGCAGCAGACACATACCTGGACGGATGACGAACCTCGTGCTGGCACTGTTGGTGGCGCGGTGCACTCTTTCGCTGCAGTAGCTGGTCCAGTTTCCTCACCACCTGGGATTCTTGCTGCAGAGTCTCCATCCTCTACCTTCGTCGAATGTCACAGCGGTGCTGCCAAGGTCTGGAATCCATGAGAGGACATTGTGTCAGCGCTCTATTAGCAGCAGACACATACCTGGAAGGATGACGAACCTCGTGCTGGCACTGTTGGTGGACGCGGTGGACTCTCTCGCTGCAGCAGCTGGTCCAGTTTCCTCACCACCTAGGATTCTTGCAGCAGATTCTCCATCTCCGTGTCACCTGTTTCTGTACTTCATTTTATTTAACTTAATTTCAATTTCAATTTGTAATATTTATATATTTTTTTTTGTAATATCTGCATTAACTGTACAGCGCCCCTGAGGTGATATTTCGCAAAAGCGGCGCTATAAAAATTATCCAATTAATAAATAATAATAAATAAATAAGTGCATTATATAAGCAAAATAAATACAAAACAATACAAGAACAACACGTCAACTCACCAGAGATCAAATAGGAAAATAATTCACCGACTCCAGATATTTTCATATCAGAGGGTTCGGCTCGGTAGAACTTCTAACAGGGCCTATAAATCCTACTGATTCCTCAACATAAATATTTAAAAAAAATTTTGTTATCCTACGTGTATTCAAAATTACCGACTTTTGCATCTTTATATATAATTTTTTTGATAGATCTAATACGCCTAAATTTTTAATTAGAGAGCTAGGTATAATGCCAGTAGCCGAAATAACGAATGGTAATATTTTAATAGTCTGAGAATGCCAAATTCTTTTTATTTCATTTCCTAAATCTGTGTATTTTCTTATTTTTTCACTAACAGATTTTTGAATATTACAGGAATTTGGAATAGCGACATCAATGATATAAGTTATTTTTTTTTAATTTTGTCATGTAAAACTATATCGGGTCTATTATGACTAATCGCTCTTATTATAATCTATTATTATTATTATATAGATTAATATATGATATCGAACCATTTTTTAGTACCTAGTCGACAAGGCCTAAATTGTGATAAAAACTATTTTTATAAACTAAAATTTATTTCTTTACCCCCAATGTAATACAAATTTTGGGAGGTAAGAATTGGTTACGTCATCTTGGGAAACATGTATTGGATAACCTACACTTCTGACATAGGTCACCCCAAGTTGCAAGCTACTTTTGAGACTTAGTAGAGGTGCCCGGGTTCATAGGGTGAGGCTTATCCAAGTCTTGGCAGCGGAATTCGCTCGAAGCTCTTGAGCTGGTGAGGAAAGATAGGTTCATACTTCTCCACTCGTCACTCCTGGACACACAGACTACCAGATTCCAACCCCTCACACCTTTTTCCATCTCAGAACATCCTCATCTTCATTTCCTTAAAAGGACCATCCACACCGCATCTTCAAACATGACACAGGCCTTGAGAAAATTATTTTCCTTAGGACCTTCTGCCTGGAGTCAATGTATAAAAAATATTAGAAAATATATAGATAAATTAAAATTCAACACATACGATTTTTTTGGATCAGATTCTTAAACAGTGAGCAGCTGTCAACCATTTTCAAATCTCAAGTGCGCCCAATAATAAAATTGGAGCCATCTCTGAGCTGGCGTCCCATAGTAGTTGATAAACCTACTTGATTCTGTGCAGAAGAGGGTGGTTCGTCTGATTGACAATTTATTATTGAAAAACCGATGTCCATCATGCACAGATGCAATGTGGTCACGCTGAGTCTGTTCTACTGCTCTAAGGAGCTAGCAGCATCCCGGTGCACGTGCGTGAAACCCGACTTACACGAGCGGAGCACCCGTTCACAGTTGATTTTAGCTTCATGAGAACGGGCCGTTTCTTCGACTTGTTTTTGTGTTAGTCGGCTCGTATGTGGAACGAGCTACCGGCATCTGTTTTTATTCCTTAATAAATCCCTTTCTACAGCCCGTTCCTTAACGGCTTAACCTTGCCTAAGCCGGGTGGCGACATACTTCCACTCTTGCGAGGTATTACATAACAAATTACAATGTATTAGTATCTGCTCACATTATGGAAAAATAATATTAAATCAAATAAGGGAAGAAGAAGAAAAAATTAAGTAAGAGGTACCTTGTTTTTCGTGTACCTGGTAACAGTGGTAGTTAAATGAAGCCGATTACAAGTATTGCATATTTTGATAGTAAAAAAATAAAAAAATCCCTTTTTAAGTTGATTTTTTTTTATTTGTACGAAACAAACAGCCTTCATAATACAAAAAATATTATGTCGGTACAAAGGAGATTAAATAAGTTTAGGTCGAAAAGAGATTCTTATGCAAATAAGTAGGTTGGAGGTACGAGTATTATTTTGCATTTAAACTACGATTTTTCAATTATAAATGGTGGTCTTACAATAGGGCGATACTGAGAGTAACTTCCACTCTGGTACGTGCTGCAATATAGAGTATTTTGATTTTAAATAAAACCAAAATTTACTGGCGCACGCCGAGATTTGAACCCGCGAACGCTTCAATAAAACGTTAGTCGCACTCTAGTTAATAATTTGCACTCCTAATAAAAGAATTGTAACAGTATGTGGCAAGTTATTACAAGTTCAATGTTATAATGTAATAAGTTCAACGACAAATATTTAACCCCCCACTATGTCAATCGAGGAAGTTGTCGGCTAGTATAAAGCCTTGCGTTCTCTCTCCTTATGGCACAAGCAGTTTTCCTCTCAGAAAAGGCCCACCACAAAATCAAAATGAACGCTCTGGTAAGTTTTGTGTTCCATATGAAGTTGTTACCATAAAATAAAGTCAATGGATCAATTGATAAGCCTTAATTTTTTTTCACTCGCTAACTGAAAAACTAAAATATGTATGTTTATTCCTTACCAGATCTTCACATTCCTGTGCGTGGGAGCTGTTGTCTCCGCTAACTACATCAGCCATGATGAGGGACAGTGGAAGGGAGAGGGTCTGGCCGAAAGCCAAGACAATGGACAGTACGACCATGGATATGGTGCCTACAACGGTGCCTCCAACTACGCTGGAGCCTACTCCGGAGCTTACGCTAATGGAGCCGCCCCCATCGGTCATGATGGACGTGTCGTAGACACCCCCGAAGTTGCCCACGCTAAGGCCGCTCACAACGCCGCTGTTGCCGCTGCTTCCAACGGTGCCGCCTATGGAGCTTACAACGGTGCCTACAACGGTGCTTACGCCGCCCCCGCCTACAATGGTGAAGATGGACAGTGGAAGGGAGAAGGTCTGGTCGAAAGCCAGGATAACGGAAACTACAACAACGGTTACAACGGTGCCTCCAACTACGCTGGAGCTTACTCCGGAGCTTATGCTCATGGAGCCGCCCCCATCGGTCTTGACGGACGTGTCGTAGATACCCCCGAAGTTGCCCACGCTAAGGCCGCCCATTTCGCCGCTATTGCCGCTTCCAACGGAGGTGGACATGGTGCTTACAACGGAGCCTACAACGGTGCCTACAACGGAGCTTACAACGGTGCCTACAACGGTGCTTACTCCGCCCCTGCTTACAATGGTGAAGATGGACAGTGGAAGGGAGAAGGTCTGGCTGAAAGCCAGGACAACGGTCACTACAACAACGGATACAACGGTGCTTCTGCCTACGCCGGAGCTTACTCCGGAGCTTACGCTCATGGAGCCGCCCCTCTGGGACATGATGGACGTGTAGTAGACACCCCTGAGGTAGCTCACGCTAAGGCCGCCCACTACGCCGCTGTATCTCACGCTTCTCACTATTAATTTCTCCTTACCCATGATGATCCCTGTGTTCAATACTATTATATAAATTAGAAATAATTCCAAGTTGGTGTTGATAAATATCGGATAACACAGACGTTGGGTAACTAACACGTGTTGGTCATACGATTACGTGATTGTTCGTATGTGTCTTAAAGTTATTTTGGAATATTTCCACCGACATTATACCACCAAATAAATTATTTGACTAAAAATAAAAATAAGACCTTTTTATTTAACTCCGTAGATTGCTTTACCATACTGTGAAATTTTTAATGATTTTTTAAAATAGTAATTAGTAATTACAATAGATTCAGTACGTGTTTAAGGTGTTTCTGTGAGTTGATGGGGTGCGTGGATCAGACTCCCTATAGATTTTTCATTTTGTTCAAAGAATTCTTGTAAAATCCGAAAACTTTTCCAAGCTTTTTTCGATCTCCAAAAAGCGTATGACCGAGTTGATGTGCAAATAACCATGGAATTATGTATATAGGGATTGAACGCAAATATTAAACAGCCAATTTAATCATTGTGAGACGTAGTGTTACAAGTGTGATTGAACACTGATTTTAAGAAGTGGTTCGATATCACAATTCTGAAGGCTATATTTGTGTATGTGTATGGTTTAATTTCTACAAAGAAAAAATCAATGATATCCAAAAATGCTAATTCTGATATAACGTTGCTCGTTGTATCCGATGTTGATCTCAACACCATTGAAGATCGTCTCTCGTGTCCAGCATGAATGAAAAATGTACGCAGGGTGAGTTAATGATGAATTTAATCCCCAATCATTGAAGACAACATTAACGACTTTCACACGAAATATGTGAAACAGAAAAAGATTTGGTCGCTTCTATGATTTTCTACATGCTACTCAATCTTTTTCTGATTTTCCTGTTTTGAAAAATTTCATTTGAGAGTGGTTAATAATGTCTTCCATGGTAAAATATTACATTTCTAGATTACACTCATTAAGTTATTTTAAATTAAATATATTAATCTTAACCCTTCACTTCCAATAATCTTACTTATAACAATTACATCAGCCTTGCTTTCTTTTAAGAATTGCATATTTACAGCATTGTTATACTTTGTTTGACCACATATACGTCTCAGGGATCGCATTTCATAACAGTCTACTTTCATCCTTTCTCTACCAGCTCCATGCCTCACTGCCATACATCAGGGTTGGTATCAGCACTACGTTATGTTTTGACGAGTTACATTCGCAAAATAATGCTTCGGTACTTTATCGAGATCGATACGTCGGCAATAAATTATCTGGGAGAGATAAAGGCATTTACAGTGGGTAAAAGTGAAATGTTAGGATGAATCCTCCTGTTGTATTGTTCACTTCATTTCGAAATAAATATTAACTAACTAATTTTGAGGTTTAAAAATGCGGTTCATAAGTAATGCGTTAACTATGTGCAACTGCGGCTAATTGTGAACTGTCGCCCCGGGAAGTAAATGAAGAGAGCCGGAAGGGACTTAGGAATAATTCATTGCAATTAGCAAAATCCCGATTCTCGATAAACAAACTAATTCGCCCTAATTGGCACAAACATATTGTTTGCCTCTCTTCGCTTCTTTGGACAACTTGTTTTAGGGACTGCCGCGCTCAATCGTACAATAATGTTGTTTTATAATAATTATTTCAGTCAAATATTCCCGATTCGTCAATTTCCTTTCAGGCCTGTCTGTTTAATAGTGGTAGATTTTTTTTTAAAGAATCATTGATAAAAATCAATTTTTCTTATTCATTATCAGTGTTAATTTGTTGAATTTGGAATATCCCGTAACCAACGAAGAAGCTTTATGAATTTACCCAACTGTATTGTAAGTGCGAATGAAGAACAGATAACATTTGAAAAGAGCCTTTAGTTTTTTTATGCTGAAATTGGTTTTATGGTTTATTTCAGTCCTATAACCGAATTCACAAACAAAATAAATAAATCAGTCCGATCTTAGATGCGCTCTCATCAAGACCTGAAATAGAAATTAAGATTATATCAGCCAAATACTAAATATCATGTAGATACGTTCGTCTATTTGAAACTTTGCCTTTAAATATTATTAACACTTTTCATTGTGTAAGTTTTATATAGGTTTCACCTTACTTTCACTAAGAGAACTTACTAGAGGAAAGAAATCAAAAGTTTATTACCCGAAACAGAGCAATAACTAATAAAATAAATTGGAATAAATCGCCGAATTGCATTTGTTTTACTTTCGGAACATATTTTTGAATTTGAATTTTTTTATTTTTTTTTTATTTCTTGCTAGAGCAATCCCGATGAGGTACAAAACTCATTGTAGGAATAGAGGAACTTACAATACAGAGGTGGGAGTTTATAGATACAATTTTTCATTTGTATTTTGATATCGAAATTATACGTTTCACATACGAAACAGTACAACTAACTAACCATCATGCCGTTTCCCGCAGGGGTAGGCAGAGAGGACGGACCACCAAACAACTCGGTGTTGTCGGTCTTGCCTCATTCACATCCATACATCGCCTCAAACATACTCTTCTATTATTCTGACTCTCGACATTGCCCGACTCGTGTACCTGATTCACTTGATGGTGCCATGTCTTCCTCGGGAGTCCCTGACATCTGCTACCATTTGCATTCGCATCATATATTCTCCTTAGACTCTTTTCTTCCCTCTACTATCTAAGCGTCCCTTTAATCTTTGCGGTAAAATATACAAATAATCATAATTATAAGTTTCACATACAAAACAGAAAAAATATATGAAAAGGGAGGTTGAGTAGAATAAACAAAAAAAGAATCTGACATATAAGCACAGTGCCTAGTTAGAAATTTACAAAAAGCTACTTACCCACTAATACATTGGTAAAAATAGATTACGCACAATTACAAATTCAGGGGATAGAAAGGAGAGAGAAAGAAAAAAGACAAAAGACAACACGGCAAGAATTACTATTTTTCGTTTTCATATGTTTTGAAATTTTTTTCTTTAAAAGCTTCACATTGAATTTTTTGCAATAGCTGGCTGTTTTATACATATCCTTAGTTATAGAGTGTGTAGGCAATATAGCTAAGAGATTTTATCCCATATTTTGTCGTGTGTGTTAGAAGAATGCGGATTTTATTGCTATTCCTAGTATTGTGGTTGTGGATTGTAAAGTAGCTTGATGTTAGTGTGGGTTGATTGTTGGATAATTTGTAGGATGCTTGGGAGGGACTGTGATTGGAAGAATATCGGAAATTGAATAGATGTCCAAGATAATTTTTTTGCTACTCAAAACTGCTCCCAACTGAGCCATTGGGATCATGGAATCCCCAATTATTGAGGTATGTTGTAAGGCTTAATGCAATGGGGAGGAGAAAGAGATGAGTAGAAAAAGGTCTGGGTAGTTCCTGGAAATTTAGATTTCTATTAAGATTGGCTCATCAATTAAGGCGAGCCATTTCAAGCAATATTTCGATTCTGAATATTGACTTCGACAAGACTACACTAAAAATACCTACTACTCTGGACCGTGCCAGAAATATTCTTTATATTATTTTGAATGAATAAATTGTGAAATAATTTTTTTATGTGAATACCTCATAGGAGTTCCAACTGCTCCCAACCGTCTGGAGCCAGTGAGACTGCGGCATCCCTAACTGAAGTATGTTATGAGGCTGAAGAGTAGTGGAGAGGGGAAGGAGATGGGGGAGAGGAAGGTGGGGGAGTACCTTGCTATCCGATCTGGCCTCCAAACACGACTGAAGCCATTTCAAGCAACTTTGCATTTCTGAATTCTTAGACCAGAGCGATAATGAGTGTAAAATCCACTATGGAACGTGCTACAAGTAACATAAATTAATTATATGAAATTTACCTTCAAAATATTTCGATAGAAGTACTTCTGCAGAACTAGGCTATAACCTGTTCTTCAAGAAATGAACTTACGAAAAACAGATCTGCAAGTACTTATCTAGTAAGACTTCCATTATCAAAAGGCTTCCGCGTCTTCCTAAAGTAAGTTTCGCAATATCATTAGACCCGACAGAATACCGGACTCGCCTCTAAAATTCCTGTAGCGTAGTGTTCCGCCTATGGTACATAATAGGCATAAGCTTCTATACTTTATTGAATATAATAAATTTTTGTCTTCTCTTTTTTAGTTGCTTGATCAAAAATTTTGCTTAGATATGTGCATTGCATAAATGCGGTAGTGAAAATTTTCAAGTTCAAACAAGAGAATTGTCCACCACAGTCATTTGTTTCCGACTCCTTTCACTCGGGAAGTTTTCTGCTAGTATAAAGCCTTGCGTTCTCTCTCCACACGGCACAAGCAGTTTTCCTCTCAGAAAAGGCTCACCACACAAACAACATGAACGCTCTGGTAAGTTTTGTGTTTCATTTGTAGTTGTCAACATAAATGTTAATAAAGTCAATTAATAAAACTTGTTTTTTTTTTTAACTCTCCAACTGAAATATTAAAATAATGTTTATTCCTTACCAGATCTTCACATTCTTGTGCGTGGGAGCTGTTGTCTCCGCTAACTACATCAGCCATGATGAGGGACAATGGAAGGGAGAGGGTCTGGCCGAGAGCCAGGACAATGGTCAGTACGACCATAGATATGGTGCCTACAACGGTGCCTCCAACTACGCTGGAGCCTACTCCGGAGCTTACGCTCATGGAGCCGCCCCCATCGGTCATGATGGACGTGTTGTAGACACCCCCGAAGTTGCCCACGCTAAGGCCGCCCATAACGCCGCTGTTGCTGCTGTTTCCAACGGTGGCTACAACGGAGCTTACAACGGTGCTTACGCCGCCCCCGCCTACACCGGTGAAGATGGACAGTGGAAGGGAGAAGGTCTGGTCGAAAGCCAAGACAACGGTCACTACAACAACGGATACAACGGTGCTTCCGCCTACGCTGGAGCTTACTCCGGAGCTTATGCTCATGGAGCCGCCCCCATCGGTCATGATGGACGTGTCGTAGATACCCCTGAAGTTGCCCACGCTAAGGCCGCTCATTTCGCCGCTATTGCCGCTTCCAACGGCGCTGGACATGGTGCTTACAACGGAGCTTACAACGGTGCCTACAACGGAGCTTACAACGGTGCCTACAACGGTGCTTACTCCGCGCCTGCCTACAACGATGAAGATGGACAGTGGAAAGGAGAAGGTCTGGCCGAAAGCCAGGACAACGGTCACTACAACAACGGATACAACGGTGCTTCCGCCTACGCCGGAGCTTACTCCGGAGCTTACGCCCATGGAGCCGCCCCTCTGGGACATGATGGACGTGTAGTAGACACCCCTGAGGTAGCTCACGCTAAGGCCGCCCACTTCGCCGCTGTATCTCACGCTTCTCATTACTAAGTTTTCCCTTACGCTGATGACCTTTGTGTTCAATACTTTTATAAGATTTTTAAAGTTTTTAGGAATATTCTTCACCAACGTTATACCACCAAATAAATTATTTGAACAAAAAATTACTATTTACTCTTTATTTATTTATTTAATTTAGTACAGGATATTATACATATTTGAAAAATGTTTTTTTGGTCCAACCATTAGAAATTTGACTTGATTCTTGATTAAACTTGAATCCCAGTTACCTTACTACGTTGTATAGTTTTCACATTGTTGGGCTAATATTTTAACCAGTATTTTATGGAGGGCTTGTCGTCTTTGGATTGAAGAAGGGCTGTCATAAAGCCTCTGTTCGAAGGTAAAGGGTCACGTGTAAAATATAAAAAACATGGAGATATTAGCCTGCTAAGTTCGGTTGAGAATTATATATATATGGTAGACAATTAATTGGAAGTGCACAAATGAAGACTAAAGATTGATCATAGGATTTTATTTATTTATTTAAACGTCTGTTTGGCTTTAACATGTTGTTAGTGAAACTATATTTATTTTTAAAATAATGGGTAATGGGCGCCATCCTGTTTTTGAAGAAAACGATATTTTTTATCCCTTGAGCAATCTTACTTCTTACTGCTATATTTTACTTTGGTAAAAACTTAGAAAAATTACTTGAAAAAGCCCAATTGGATCTTAATAAATTAAATAACTGGCTAATTAAAAATATATTAACTATTAACACAAAAAAAAAACAAATTAAATGATCTTAAGTTCACAAAAAAGAAAAACGCCGTCTCATAAACCTTTGCAAATAGAAGGAAAAAACCTAAAAATTTCAGATAGTGAAAAATACCTTGGACTTCATATCGATAAACACTTATATTTTAAACACCACATACAAAAAGTAAAAGAAAAAAATATCCCAATAATTGGTGTATTTGGTAGAATAGCCCATCTTCTACCAATAAAAGGAAAGAGGGGATTATACTTTAGTTTAATTCCATCCCATCTGAATTATCTCATAGAAATATGGGGAAACACAAACATCACATATCTAAACGAAATTCAAATAATACAAAATAAAGTTATAAAAAAACTTTTTAACTATAGACCAGATACCCCCACGAAAAGAGTATACCAAGAAACTAACTTACTTAAAATTAGAAAACTGTACGAATACAAAATATGCCTATTAATTCACCATATCCAAAATGTCCTCATACACACAAATACTTCATTTATGAAAACATCACAAGTACATGACCACCACACAAGACAACATAATAAATTATACACAAATTCAGCAAAGACAGAATGTGGTAAAAAAAAACATAGGCCATGAGGGTGTACACATATATAATCTCCTTCCTGATAGCCTGACAACCGTAAATAGAATAAATACATAAGAATAAACTGTTTGCCCTCAAGATCAATGAGCAAAACCAAAATGCTCTTACTTAAGAAAAATATGTTACTTAGGTAGTAAACCATAATTATTAATATATATTTTATTTTTGTTTTAATCAATGTACCTACACTTAAGTTAACAAAGCGCAATATGTATTTCTTTTAACTTAATAAATAACTAAAAAAAACTTCAGGTCGTGTACCTATTAGTAGGTAACTTGTGATGATACTGCAATTTAGAATTCAAAGTTGCATGTGTAACTATTTAACCTAGTTTTTGTTTCATCATTTTCATAACTTTATAGCACTTTTTATAGTTGCGTTGAATTGTCATTTTGAGGAGTTGTCATGGAACCGACAGCTTCACATCACATCATAACACATTTGGGGAGGGGATGTCATAGTCCCACTGGCTGCTAGTAGTTACGATTCTTGTGCAGTAGGTATTCACAAAAAAAACATAAATAACGGAACCGACGGAGATAGGCCATGAACCATTTTAAGTAGGCGAGTAGTGTCGCCAACATCGTTCAATCGTTCATCGCCAATCACATCTACGCCCATACGCACCAAACGTAAAAGTGAAGTTTAGCCAAAACGACTGTTGGCATGTTTTCATGCCATATCGCCTTTGTTTCTATTATGTAGGGGTAAAATAAAAAAAAAATAAAAAAAATAATCAAAATTACAAAAATGTTGTTTTCGAGATATAACCTTCAAAACAAGAGAAACAAAAGAAATAATTCTGTGTTTTGCCCGGACAACGCCGGGACATCCCGAAATAGCACTCTCAGTATCATTCTTGTTGAAGACCACCGTTTTTGCGTAGTTAATATAAAACAAATGGAGCCACTAAGTGACACCAATTGTATAAATTTGAATATACTATTATTACTTTTTTTTCGTTTCGTGCATTGTCTTAGATGTATTATATTTGACTTGTGAACGAAACGCAATCTTACGCAATGATATATACCACTCTGTCCAGCTGAAATTAATATTATTATTTTTTTTTATTAATTTACGACTTTATATCCGGGTTAAGTCTTCCCCATAGGAAAAACTAAACCCTTCCACACACATTTTCCTCAAATGATCATCTAGTCAATCAACATTATGCGAGTGCATTATATAAGCAAAATAAATACAAGAGCAACACGTCAACTCAGCAGAGATCAAATGTACTCCAGATAATTCACCGACTCCAGATATTTTCATATCAGAGTGTTCGGCTCGGTAGAACTCCTAACAGGGCCTATAAATCCTACTGATCCCTCAACATAGATATTTAAATTTAAATACATGTATTTAAAATGACTGATTTTTGCATTTTTGTATATAAATTTTTTGATAGATCTAAATTATTATTATTATATCCCATTCGTTTAGCGTGCGTAAATTATTTATTATTATTTATTTATTATGTGTAAATATTATTTATTATTATTTATTTTATTATGTTATTTTTAATGCATGTAAATAATTATTTATGTAATTATATTATTTGAATGTTTTATTTTTTAATTTTCTTTTTTAATAAATAATAGGTATATACAAATAATGTAAATTTTGAAGATATGGTAATGCTAGTGAAAAATGAAACTGAATAAATAAATAAATAAAATTAAAATGAATAAAAATTTTCAAAGAATTTATAGTAATAGTGTCTCAATATCTAAATCATTCAACCATTTTTTCAGATTTTTTAAAAACCATTTGTATTAATTATTGTAGAATAACATTAACAATTGAATAATTTGTGAAATGACATAAATAAAGTATAATTACAAAATATTTCAATGTAAGAACTTCTGCAGAACTAGGAGACAAACATTTTTTTCGAAGAGTACATGTGACTAACAGATCGCCAATTTAGTAAGACTTCCGTTAAAAACGCCTTCCGCGTCTTCCCAAACTACAGTTCGCAATATCATCAGACCCGAGAGACCTGACTAGCCTCTAAAATTCCAAAACAACTTCTGCGTTCCGGTTATGTTACCGTGAAAAGTTGATATTGAAATAATTATCTTTTTTAGTTTGTTCATAAAAAAAATTGTAACGACAGTGAAATTTTTCAAGTTCAACCACGATAATAATTGATTTGTTTCCCACTCCCTCTACTCGAGTAGCTTTCTGTTAGTATAAAGCCTTGCGTTCTCTCCCCTCACAGCACAAGCAGTTTTCCTCTCAGAAAAGGCTCACCACAAAATCAACATGAACGCTCTGGTAAGTTTCGTGTTTCATTTGTAGTTGTCAACATAAATGTTAATAAAGTCAATTAATAAAACTTGTTTTTTTTTTAACCTGCCAACTGAAATATTAAAATAATGTTTATTCCTTACCAGATCTTCACATTCCTGTGCGTGGGAGCTGTTGTCTCCGCTAACTACATCAGCCATGATGAGGGACAATGGAAGGGAGAGGGTCTGGCCGAGAGCCAGGACAATGGACAGTACGACCATGGATATGGTGCCTACAACGGTGCCTCCAACTACGCTGGAGCCTACTCCGGAGCTTACGCTCATGGAGCTGCCCCCATCGGTCATGATGGACGTGTTGTAGACACCCCCGAAGTTGCCCACGCTAAGGCCGCCCATAACGCCGCTGTTGCTGCTGCTTCCAACGGTGGCTACAACGGAGCTTACAACGGTGCCTACAACGGTGCTTACGCCGCCCCCGCCTACAACGGTGAAGATGGACAGTGGAAGGGAGAAGGTCTGGTCGAAAGCCAAGACAACGGTCACTACAACAACGGATACAACGGTGCTTCCGCCTACGCTGGAGCTTACTCCGGAGCTTATGCTCATGGAGCCGCCCCCATCGGTCATGATGGACGTGTCGTAGATACCCCTGAAGTTGCCCACGCTAAGGCCGCTCATTTCGCCGCTATTGCCGCTTCCAACGGCGCTGGACATGGTGCTTACAACGGAGCTTACAACGGTGCCTACAACGGAGCTTACAACGGTGCCTACAACGGTGCTTACTCCGCGCCTGCCCACAACGGTGAAGATGGACAGTGGAAGGGAGAAGGTCTGGCCGAAAGCCAGGACAACGGTCACTACAACAACGGATACAACGGTGCTTCCGCCTACGCAGGAGCTTACTCCGGAGCTTACGCTCATGGAGCCGCCCCTCTGGGACATGATGGACGTGTAGTAGACACCCCCGAGGTAGCTCACGCTAAGGCCGCCCACTTCGCCGCTGTATCTCACGCTTCTCATTACTAAGTTTTCCCTTACGCTGATGACCTTTGTGTTCAATGTTATTATAATATTTGTAAATAATCCGGTGATGAAGTGAGTTAGTTAGACTATCTCAGAAGTGTTGGTCAAACCATTGTGTTGTTGTTCAAATGAGTGTTAAAGTTATTCCCAAATACTCTTCACCGCCATTGTACCAATAAATAAATTATTTGACCAAACAAATTACTTTTCATTTAACTCTGTAGGTTGTATAATTATGCCGTGTAGTTCTTGTATGGTTAAGCAAACATTTCATACGTTTTAACCAGTGTTTAGAGGAGGGCTACCCGCAATTGGATTAATTACATTGGAGAAGGACTGTGCTCAGCTTATGCCTCTGTAAGGTAAGGGTCAAGCATGGAAAGTAAGATAAGCCATAAAAATATTAGCCCGCTAAGTTTTGAAGATAAACAATGTAATTTGGTAGACTATTGATTGAAATTGTACCAACTAAAACATAAGATAGAGACAATCTGGCATATTTAAGTTGATTTTATGAGTAGGTGCGCGGATCAGATTTTCCCATTGCACATAAAGCACATGCTCACAGAGAACGTTCTGGCAAAAAACCAAAAACTTTTCTATGCTTGTGTCAATCTCCAAAAAGCATATGACCTAGTTGATAGAAAAAAAACTACGGAAGATATTATGTATGTATGGAGTGCATACCAATCTTACATTGGTAATTGCGGCACAGTATTTTTAAATTAGTTCCACACAGTAGACCCTGAGCAACTTGCCTTAGGGTCTATGTCATCTTTGACAATGCTGTGTGGATAGAAAATAGAAGAAAATAAAGTTCTGGGAAGGAAAAAAGGTATGTGAGGTTATAGGAATCTGGGGGTTAATATATCTAAGTCTGACAAACGTAAAAAGCCTATTTATACTTTTTAGATCTAAGCAAAGCGTGTGATCGTGTTTGTCATAATAAACCCATGGAAAAACCCAGTTTCAGATGATACAATAGTGATCCAATTTGATTTCAATTTGGCACAAGCAGCAAAAAAATGTAGTGAAATGGTCTGCCGAGTTTTCAAACTCATTTCATTTGAAAAGTTGAGTAGGGCAAAGAGGAAGGATGTCTCCAGCACTCTTCAATATATACACTATTTCTATGAACTAATTCAAAGAGTTAATAACACAAAAATAGGTTGCCATGTTCAAGGAGTATGTGTAAATAATATTGATTATGCAGATGATATGGTTCTTGTAGCATCGTCACTTAGGACATTAATGAAACTACTCCAAATATGTAAAGATTTTGCAAAAAACCATAACCTTGTATATACTAAGTAAAAATCAATCGTTTTCAAATATAAAAACGAAATCATGCAAACACCTTCAGTATTGCTAGACAGAAGGAAAATGGATGTTAGTCATAGCGTCAAATACCTGAGACATATTATCACAGATGACATCAAGGATATGGAAAGACAAAGAAGAGCATTATCCGTTAGAGCAGGTATGCTGTCAAGGCGTTTTAACTATTGCAGTACAAATGTCAAAAGGATACTATTCAACGCATTCTGCACTTCGTTGTAAACGTCAGAACTCTAAATTATAATTTTGTTGTTATGTAATTACGTACATTTCTTAAGGAATAATACGAACTACACCTGTCAATTTGACTGTCCTGGAACGGGAAACTTTCGTTAGAACCTTAGTTGGACAGGCAAAGCTTCCTACTGTGTAATTTGTACTTTCTTTTGTATCTATCATTATAAATAAATAAATTTAAAAAATTAAATAATGCTTATCGCCAATTATACCGCCTACCTAGATACTGCAGTGCTACGGAAATGTTCCTGGAAGGATGAGTGCACTCCTTCAGACCCTTGACAGAACTTGAAAATCAACTGTGAAATTTGATGAATTGTTCGAATTCTGTGAGACAACCCGTCACAAGCTGTACAAATACTGATTATTTATATTTTTATAACTGGTACTTATAAAATAAATTATGGGTAAGAAAGTAAGAAATTGATGAATGAATAAATGAAATGATCAAATAAAAGGCCTGACCTCCATAGAAATTGTTCAAAAATATATTATAAAAACTAGGTGTATTAAAAGATCTCCAGAATAACCTATTACTGAGAATTCAGAGTAACTGAATTTATAAATATTTTTTTAATAATTTAACTGTTCAAATTATAAAAGAAACAGATAAATTACTAATTTATAACTGAAAATCATATTAGACTTAAATATACATTTGCATGCCCAAAACTAAACCCTTCTTTTACCTTTACACAATGGTGTATACTACACATTTTCTACACATTTTTCTTGGTGAGTATAATGATACTCGCCAAGGTAAATGTTTCTTTAATAAATTAGTTATTATATAAATTATAGTAATAAAATACAAATATTGAAATCCAACAAAAAACTGCTTCCCTGAAAATCATACAAATAATCCTATAATGTTCTTAATAAAATAAAATACAAAAAACAGTATTTTATTTTATCAAGTATTGACATAGATGTACACCTACTATTTTACAATATAAAGCATGCACCGTATAATGATAAAATATTTTTTTTACAAATAAACACTTCCCCATCCACAAGCAAATGTTTCTAATTGAAGAGTAGCATAAATCTTTAAATATAAAATAATAAATTATTGTAAATCCTGAAAATAATAATATTGAAAGAAGGGTAAATGCTGTTAACTCCATTTGGAGGACTGAACGCACTTGGCGTTAACAAAAAATTGTCCAGAGAAGCGAAGTTAGCAGTCCACAATGGAGATGATGTACGGAAGTGAGGCATGGAACTGGCAGAGAAAGGATGAAAGTAGACTGAATGCTGTAGAAATGAGATCCCTGAGGCGTATGTGTCGTAAAACCATGTACGATCGTGTGAGAAATGTAGAGATCCGCAAAAAGTGCAAGGCTGATGTAAGCGTAATGAGTAAGATCAAGAAAGCTTAGATGGTTTGAGCATGCAGAGCGAATGAGCAAAGAAAGGAGTTTAATGAGAATATATGATGCAAATGTGAATGGTAGCAGAAGTAGGGGAAGGCCAAGGAAGACATGGCACGACCAAGTGAATCAGATACTTGAGTCGGGCCATGTCAAGAGTCAGAATAATTGAAGAGTATGTACGAGACGATGTATGAGTGTGCCAAGACCGAGTTGTTTGGGCGGTCCGTCCTCTCTGCCTACCCCTGCGGGGTAACGGCGTGGTGGTTAGTTAGTTAGTTGGTTTATAAAAGTTTGATAAATAAAAATTGAATTATTGTAAAATATTTCATTCGGCCAACTTCCTTACAACCTGTCTTCAAGAGAACTTATGCATAACGGATCTGCCCCTATCTACGTTGCAACATGGCTTCCGCGTCTTCTCAAACAAAAGTTCGCAATATCATCAGAAACATGCACAAATCACCGGACTAGCCTCCAAAATTCTAAAATAACTTCTGTGTTCCGGTTATGTTACCGGCACAAGTTGATATTGAATATAATTTATTTTTCAATCTTCATTAGCTGCTTTAAAAAAATAATTGTATCGGCAGTGAAATTTTTCAAGTTCAGTGACGTAGATAATTGATTTGCACCACAAGCATTCGTTTCCCACTCTTTCTACTTTGTAAACTTTAGTTGAGTATAAAGCCTTGCGTTCTCTCCCCTCATGGCACAAGCAGTTTTCCTCTCAGAAAAGGCTCACTCAACAATCAACATGAACGCTCTGGTAAGTGTTTGGTTCCATTTGTAGTTTCTACTATAAAATAATGTTAGATTGCATCACTGAAAAAACTTGGCAATTAGAGAAATATTTTCTTATATATCTGACCGATTGAAATACTGATCCATTTTATATTGTTTACCAGCTCTTCACATTCGCTAAACAATAGATTTTCTAAAGAATGTGTTATTATTTCCAGATCTTTACATTCCTGTGCGTGGGAGCCGTGGTCTCCGCTAACTACATCAGCCATGATGAGGGACAATGGAAGGGAGAGGGTCTGGCCGAAAGCCAGGACAATGGACAGTACGACCATGGATATGGTGCCTACAACGGTGTCTCCAACTACGCTGGAGCTTACTCCGGAGCTTACACTCATGGAGCCGCCCCCATCGGTCATGACGGACGTGTCGTAGACACCCCTGAAGTTGCCCACGCCAAGGCCGCCCACTTTGCCGCTGTTGCCGCCTCCAACGGAGCTGTACATGGTGCTTACAACGGAGCCTACAACGGTGCCTACAACGGTGCTTACTCTGCCCCCGCCTACAACGCTGAAGATGGACAGTGGAAGGGAGAAGGTCTGGTCGAAAGCCAGGATAACGGTCACTACAACAATGGATACAACGGTGCCTCCGCCTACGCTGGAGCTTACTCCGGAGCTTACGCTCATGGAGCCGCCCCCATCGGTCATGACGGACGTGTCGTAGATACCCCCGAAGTTGCCCACGCTAAGGCCGCCCATTTTGCTGCTATTGCCGCCTCCAACGGAGCTGGACATGGTGCTTACAACGGAGCTTACAACGGTGCCTATAACGGTGCTTACTCCGCGCCTGCCTACAACGGTGAAGATGGACAGTGGAAGGGAGAAGGTCTGGCCGAAAGCCAGGACAACGGTCACTACAACAACGGATACAACGGTGCTTCCGCCTACGCTGGAGCTTACTCCGGAGCTTACGCTCATGGAGCCGCCCCTCTGGGACATGATGGACGTGTAGTAGACACCCCTGAGGTAGCTCACGCCAAGGCCGCCCACTACGCCGCTGTTTCTCACGCTTCTCATTACTAATTTTTCCCCCACGCTGATGACTGTTTAAAATAGATATAGTTTTGAACGTCAGTATTAATTGATATAGTGACATAAATTATTTTTTGCCATCATAATATAGTAGATACACTGTATTCATTTACTGCACGACGATGCTATACCAACGAATAAATTATCTAAAACTATTTCTTTCTTTATTTATTTTTCTCGTCTTTTGTTGAAATTTTGCCAATACCGCTACTATTAGGAATCAATTTGTTTCAAGTTAATGATGTAGGTAAAGTTTGCTAACTAAATGACTTGTGATGCTTGATAAAGAAAAATAGGTTTGTTCCGACAATCGGTGGATTTGAACTCCAGGTGACACCTAAAATGTCCTGTCTTTTATGCATTTTTAAATATATCATTTTGAATTTCACTTTTATTTGAAAGCAAATCTTTGAAGTGAAAGTTAACCGACTTCCCGATATCCGATTGAACTGATACTCGGCATATAGACTCGTTCTCGAAGACAATGTATTTTATCAAATTTACGTTGCAATCACATACACAAACGTATTTCTCAGAAATTCGATGACATTACAGCAATAAAGGAGTTGTTGACTCCAGTTCAATCCCTACTCAAACCAAATATGCATATTTTTATTTATTCTAAAGAAATTAAAAAAAAAAGAATTACAGTAAATAAAATATAAATAAAAAAAACTATTTGAATATTATCGACACTATTTATTCTTGAATATGGCATTGGGTTCACAATACAACCTTTTTTAGGTTGGGAGCTGATGAGGACTCCGATAATATACTCGTATGATACAAAATAGTATATTAAAGTATAAGTGGATAAACAGGTCTTAAAACACGCGCGATTTTTCGAGCACGACGGCGTAGCCGAGTGCTCGAAATAAAGCAAGTGTTTTAAAGACCAGTTATCCACGAATACTTTACGCTATTTTTTTATTGGTACACTTTGAAAACATAAATATTGATATTATTATTAAAAATTTGGAAATAAAAACTATTAATGAATTCGTGATGTGACATCATACTATCTTGTTGTCATGGAAATGAAAAACACAAACATTAATTTGCAATCTGTCATGTCAGATTTATAGTTAAAAGTTGACATTTAGACTTCACATTTTGTTGATTTGTTGATGTTGCCATGGTAACTTTAAAAACGCGCGTTCCATAAAGTGCGATTTAAACACGCTAGAGCGTACTTTAAATGAGTAAAAAAGGGCACCAATAAAAATAATGTATTTATTACACATAATTTTACTTTCAATATTACCTCGTATCTTACTTTAATGTTGGTGGAACACTT
This sequence comes from Hesperophylax consimilis, assembly GCF_061612785.1. Classification (NCBI taxonomy): domain Eukaryota; kingdom Metazoa; phylum Arthropoda; class Insecta; order Trichoptera; family Limnephilidae; genus Hesperophylax; species Hesperophylax consimilis. The sequence continues at coordinate 3,109,222 of NC_142857.1, forward strand.
CTAACAAGAATCTTATAAGATATTTTTTCAGATGTTCTTTTTTAGTTCTTCAAAACTTTGCTAATTAAATAGCACGAATCTAGCAAAACCAATATTTTTATTTTTTCATCATCGGTTGCAAATTTAAATAAAGATTTTTTTTAAAGTTCATAATTAAAAGTACAGGGATCGATAAAACTTTTCTCCGCTATCGACCGGAAACCTTTGAAGTGGAAAAAATACTAAGGAAGTCTACACTGACAAATGAACGTATTTTAAATCAATGTTTCCTAAACCTTGAAACTTCAACGAACTCATGATGGCCGTGGATTTACTGCACTTGTGAGATGCATGTTTAGTTTAGCATAAATTTAGCATAGACAATATGAATGACTGGGCAATATACTAAAAGAATTCGTTACATATTTTTTGTTATCATTCAACGTAAACTTATCGCATGTGGTATTTAGAATGTATCTATCAGGTAACTAACTACCTAGCATTGCTGGGCAGGTCAGTAAGAATGCTACGCACAACAACCTTCTTAGAATAATGTTCCCTTTTATGTCGTGCATCAAATATCTTCATGAAATTCCTGACTCCTTCTGCCAATTGCGATTATATTTTTCCACGAGGCTTTTGCTTGTCTGCCATGGTAGTGGGTAAATTTGGTGAAGTTGATCGGGTGGGGAGAAGTCACAATTCATGAGTTTCATGATATAGCAATTTTTAGATTGTATTACAAATAGTATGATAAATAGCCAAGAAATATAGTAATCAATAAAAAGGATGCAGTACTTTTCAAAAACCTGTTCACCCCAAATCAAATATAACACTATTTATAAGTATAAAAATTAAATAATAGGAACTTTTTAAAAACAGATAATTATTGTAAAAAAATTGGAAGATACTCTCATTGTCACCCTAGTGTCGGACTTCAATTCACTACCTTCCTCTTCCCCATCTCTTACCGTCTCCCTTTCTCACTACCTTCAGCCTAACAATATACCATAATCGGGGATACCACAGTCCCACTGGCTCCAGACGGTTAGGAGCAGTTGAGACTTTTGTGCGTTATTTACATAATTACTTAAAAAATATATTTTAAAATACTGGCAATATTAATAATCAATTAATTTTTGTTTTGTTTTTATTGTCTTTTCGTCTCCACTATTTGATTAAGTTCACTTTATGTGTCCATCTAATCTTTTTCTTTTCATTTAACTTCATTGCACTACTGTGTTTATAAAATATTAAGATGTTCTGCTGCTACTAATATAATACTGCTGCAATGGGCAGAACCACAGTATCGTCCTTGAGCATCAAGGAGGATACTGTGTATTTACTTATGACGGCAGAATATCGTTTTACTAAAACCTGCGAACACCTCAACACGGGTTCACCTATTACTAAAAAAACACTACTACTTACCAATATACTTGCTACAAATTCCTAAACGGTCTTAGGGATCTTGATGTTAATCTTTGATGTCTTTTAAAGAAGAAAAAAAAAAAATTTTGTCAAAGAATCTGATTTGACCTTTTCAGATGCCTGGCAGCAATTTTACAGAAACACTACATGTGGGTATAATTTTTTCGAAAAAAAATCAACAAAATCACGCGCATCTCCACGAAAACATCTTATATTATCCTCCGTGGTCGAGGGTTAAGGCTATTGAGTAGCAATTCTAAGGTCGCGGGTTCAAATCCGGAAAATACGCAAGTAAATTGTATTTGATGAATTTCAGGTTACTTCACAAATTTATTGGTTAAAAATAATATATAGTATACATGAGGCACGTTCCAGAGTACAAGACACTCTCAGTATCATACCACCATTTAGAATTGAAACGTTACTTAAAATGACTTTAGCCGTGTTTGGTGCCCAGATCTAAATAACCAGGTACTTTCCCAACTTCCTCTTTTCCATCTCACTAATTTCATCCTCATAACAAACAATTGAGGATGCCATAATCTTACTGACTTCAGAGGGTTGGGAGCAATTGGGAGTCTTTTGCGGTATTCACAAAAACAATATATTTTGTAAATAAAAGTTCACCAGTGAGTTCAAGCCAAAAATCAAAACAATTAGTTAAAGGTGTGCCATTCGTCATCGCAAACAATGCGAATGCATGCTGAATGGAATATAATATTTGCTCCAGTTCAGATTTATTCGTTCTTTGGTCTGTGGTTATGAAGAATGTTTGCCATAAAAGAAACAAAGTAATGGCCCCAAACGTGTCAATCAAATTTGCATAAATTACAGTATAAAAATCTGCATTCTGTGACCGGCAGCGTGTAAACCAATCTCCTGTTTTTTTTTATCTTAATATCATAATTCGTTCTTGACCACACGATTACATAATGTACTAATTTATTCCACTTTTGAACAATGGATAATATGTGAACTAGTAAGTTGTCATGTTTCATTAAAACGTGCATATAAAAAGCCTACTGAAATATTTCAAGTACGAATTTGATTATAAGTTACGTTGGACAACTGGATTCATTACGATTTTTTCACTTCCCCTTCCACTGTGCAGGAAGCTACAAGCTAGTATAAAGCCTTGCGTTCTCTCCCTTCATGGCACAAGCAGTTTTCCTCTCAGAAAAGGCTCACTCAACAATCAACATGAACGCCCTGGTAAGTAACATAATATCGTAAATAATATTTGTATCAAACCACAAATTAACTATGCAATCACTTCTTGGGTTCGGTTGTCTTGATACCCGTGCATTCCTTGTCTGGTAGCTGGTGAATGCTTCATCTAAAGGTGTTTCCAATTTGGATTGGAGGTTACAAATCGAATGGGTTTCTGAAGGTTAGATTCAGTTACTATAAATCTTGTGGTGCTCTATAACTGACGCATTGAATAATGGATATTGCAGATTATGCTTTAATGACATTTTTATATTGTTACACAGGATTTTGTCTTCTAAAAATTTTGTTGTTGTCTATTCCTTTTTAGCATTACGTAGTTTTATAAGTGAAATTGTTCATTGGAGTATATCCTGCTATTTAAAGTTCAAATGACTTCAATTCGATGTATTCTTTTTTAAATAATAAAGTGAATGAGCAATAAGATTCGGTGAAATCGATGAACAATAGATTTTCTAAAAAATGTGTTATTATTTCCAGATCTTCACATTCCTGTGCGTGGGAGCCGTCGTCTCCGCTAACTACATCAGCCATGATGAGGGACAGTGGAAAGGAGAGGGTCTGGCCGAGAGCCAGGACAATGGACAGTACGACCATGGATATGGTGGCTACAATGGTGTCTCCAACTACGCTGGAGCTTACTCAGGAGCTTACGCTCATGGAGCTGCCCCCATCGGTCATGACGGACGTGTCGTAGACACCCCTGAAGTTGCTCACGCCAAGGCCGCCCACTTCGCCGCTGTTGCCGCCTCCAACGGAGCTGGACATGGTGCTTACAACGGAGCCTACAACGGTGCCTACAACGGAGCTTACAACGGTGCCTACAACGGTGCTTACTCCGCCCCTGCCTACAACGGTGAAGATGGACAGTGGAAGGGAGAAGGTCTGGCCGAAAGCCAGGACAACGGTCACTACAACAACGGATACAACGGTGCTTCCGCCTACGCCGGTGCTTACTCCGGAGCTTACGCTCATGGAGCCGCCCCCATCGGTCATGATGGACGTGTAGTAGATACCCCCGAGGTAGCTCACGCCAAGGCCGCCCACTTCGCCGCCATCTCCGCCGCTGGTCATGGAGCCCACTACTAATTTCTTAATCTTCGACTATGGTTCCTGTGTACATTATCCAACAGAATGTTGTTTCCCTGATTCAACATTTGATGTCTTGTAAATAGCGAGGCGTTGATTACATCAAAGCCTTGTGTGATTATTGTGATTTTCGAAATTTATTTATGTTTTCTTTATTATTTCCAAAATTCTACGCACTCAATCGAATAAACTTCGAAAAATAAACTGTCTTTTAATGTTTTTTTCTCTGAGGAAACTTTTGAATTTATTTATAATTATTCATTGAAGAAGATAATTCTAATAAATCGAATCATGAGAAAGAAAAATAAAACAGGAAACGGTCACAACTGGGAATCGAACTCAGGATATCTGTCTTACTGGGACAACGCCTCCAACTACTTCGTGTTGTTTTGGATTAATCTTCAACTCTGTGATTCAACGATTCGATTATATTCAATGTGTATTTGATCAAAATCAATGAGGAATGCCTAATCTTGCACCTAGCAATAATAAATAATTTGCGTACACAAATTAAGTCAGAGAATGCATTACTTGCTGGTATTCGTTGATATAAGATTAGTTAATAATCATAAGAAAAAATAGCACGCAAACTCCGCTGAAGTAGAATGTGTTTTTGTTTCCCTTTCATTATTTGAAATATCTGTTGTATATATCAAACTTTGTTGAAACAGATAAAAGCAATACTTGATGATTCATTTGAAATGCAGAGATTGGAATGCTTATCAAATACCTTTCAATAATAATAATACGTCCAACTCCGGTGAAATAGTGTCAATATCAACAACGCTGGTGTAGCATATTGACTTTGACGTTCCTTTTAAACTGAATTTATTTAGTACTCCTTACACTCCTTTCATCGTTCATTTGATCTGTATACCTATCTAAACATCCCTTTCTTAATGTTAATTTGTTAGAATTTTTTGCGGATTTCTCACACGATCATACATGGTTTTACCTCACATATGCCTCAGGGATTTCATTTCTACAGCATTCAGTCTACTCTTTTTCTTCCTCTAGCAGTTCCATGCCTAACTGCCATAAATCAGGGAATGTTACCAGCACTCCATTGTGGACTAATAGCTTCGTTTTTTTTACCCTTTTTAGTTAGCACCAACAGCGTTCAGTCCTGCATTAATGAAGTTACCTTCTTTTACCCTTCTTTCAATATCTATTTAAAACTAAAAAATCAACGGGTCAGTTTTAAACGCTTGCATTTGGGGGATAAACGCGAACGAACAATTTGATAACGTTTTTATCGTTGTTCATCAGGACTTATCAAAGTTTAAATGGAACTGGTAATATTGCATGATACTTCACACAAATGTTTTCTTTGGGGATGCTATATTGATGTAATTTTTAGGAGGCATCCAAAAATCAAAATGACAAAAAATAAGGCATTTTTTCACAATCGAGCCACTGTTTTAAAAATGACCTAATATCGTGCAGAAAATGTTAACCGTTTACAAATATTTCGAAGTGTTTGACGAGCCTTTTGCCGGTTAGTGACAGTTGTTGTTCTGTGGAGCACCTTGCAATGGCATACGAGTGACATGCATCTAAATAAAGATCCAAAAACTAAAACAAAATCAATAAAACAAATATACAAATTATATAAAAGCTCACTCAAATGACAAAGAGACACATACAAATACAAGAGACACGAATAATCATAATAATAATGTTTATTTCAGCTGGACAGAGCGATGTGTGCAATGCTCTGCCTGCCATAAAATTTTACATTTAAGTTAATTAATAAAAATTCAATATACAAATTAAATAAAAATGAGTAAATTGATGAACACATTAACACTTTACGGTGGCTTGAGTGAAATTCTCCATCTCTGGTGTAGAAGAGCTCCTTGCCACTGGGCAACGGCCTGGACAAGAGTGTTGTCCGATCTCTGGTAGCGCTGACTCGTCCCGGCTATTCTGTGGCGCATTAAGACGATTTTTCCATACAAACGTAGTCCCCATTTATCTTTCTGGATTTTAACCCTATAGCAAATATTTTTTAACATAAAATAGATATCGGCAACTTGCGTGTCGGTACGTTTTTTTTTTTGATAAATTGCTTCTTATAGAAGTTCACCTTCCAAAAATCAATAAAATTGCCTGATTTAAACGCAGTCAAAAGACGTTCAGTCTACCAACAAGACAATATATTTTGAAAAAAAACAAAACGGTCCGACATAGAATAGTTTTTTTTTATGTAGTTGGTAAAAAAAAATAAAAATTGGTTACTTTTTTGAGGAGAAAAATGGGGAATACAAAACCTCGATTTTGAAGATTTCATTTAGGTATTAGTAGCCCAAGCTGCATGTGTCCCTTTCGCTCAGTATTCGGAAGGTAAGGGTCGGGGGAACAGGGTTTAGATAAATACGTATGTATTTGTGCGAAGTGATGTCATGTAGTCATAAATCGATATTCGATATTCTAGAGTTGTGTTGTCCCAAATAATCGATGTTTTTTTATTATTTTTTCGGTTTGGTCACTTTTGTGTTTGTTTGGTAAAGTATTGCGATATTCTTACTTTAATTTCATATGTTTACGTAAAATAATATCTGTAAAAAAACATCCGTTACGGCCAGACCGACTCCGAGGTGATTTCGTTCCGTATTGCCAATATGGATACAAAACACTCAAATGGATAATTTTTTTAAAAATAACTTTTGTGTAACTAGCATAATATTATAATTCTTCAATAACCTTTAATGTATATTGTTATTTTATTTATTTAACTTCTATTTCGACAAATAAATATACAGCAAAGTGATGTAGCGTAGTATATCGAATTGTGTCGGTGCACTAGTGTTGTCTTTTCCCGAGTTATTGATATATTTTATTAGTTTTTTTTTGGTTTAGTGACTTATTTCGAGTATACCATACTTGCCGATCTTACTAAAATTGGACCAAATTCAATTGTATACGTCAAGTACTATACAAAACAAATTAATTTAATAATTTTCAATTTGGGAGGTGGTTATGGGTACCGCCGCCCCGGGAACCATTTATTGGATAACCTCTGTCATAGGTCACCCCAAGTGGTTCGCTACGTTTGGTGACTTGAGCAGGGGTGCCCGTGTTCATGGAGGTGAGGATTGTCCGGGTCTTGGCGATATATGCATCGGTCCGCCAGTTGCGTGGCAGGCCGGATCGGGAGAGACGAGGGAGACTTTTTGATCTCTCCAGCCGGACTATTCCGGAACATCGCCTCGCACCGCAGTGGGAGGTATGGATTCATATGATGGTCATTCATGAAGACATTGTCACCAAGATTCCTACCCACTCCTGATGCCTTTTTCCTTCCCAGGACTAATTTGGTGCTGGAGATGATGGACTCGCAGCAGGCAGCTACCAGTCTAAACGCACGCTCAAGTCGCGACGCGACTGAAGATGAGTTAGCAGCAAGAAGCTACCTGACTATTGTATGTGCGCGCTCAGGTTGAGCCGCGACTTATTTGGACGAGTATTATAACAAAGCCCTGTAGCAACCCGATACAGAATTTGGTCGTAACACGGACATGTATCTAGCATGAAAGTCAAAAAATCCTCAACTTACAATGAATAAAGATTTTTTTTTTAAATATATATTTTTAAAAAGATGCCATTTGCGTGGTGATCTCTTATAACAAAACACGGTATGAAAATTTGCGCCGTTTAGTCATGACATTTTCTATTATTTTCGATTTACATGGATATTTAAATAGTAGTTCATTTTTTCTCATGATTTATTTATTTATTTATTAAACGCCATAAAAGGCTTTTACAGTAATGTGAAACATTAGATTATAAGTACACAGTTCAGGGCTGTCAGAGACTTGACAATTAAAAATAACATTTTTATTTAAAATAATACATCCGTTAGCCAACACTATAAGACATCTGAAGCAAGCAGTTTATATTGATGCTATACATATACATTTCACAATATAATATATGTATATATGGGGAATGTATATGTATAGAACACCATACATATGTTACACATAAATAAGAACATGTCAGTATGATGCAGTACAAACAGACATTTAACATTTCACAAACATATCAGTTCAAATTCACAACCAAGTATTTTTGCCTTGATGCAAGACGGTGAGGTTTTGAAAATATCAAAAAGGTCTGTATACGTGTTGGCAGTGCGGTGAAAACGCGCCAACGGTGAATGATACAAATAGTTAGTGCTATGATTGTCACTGTGGAAAAGATGGTGGAGTCGAGTTGATTTAACAGGGACACGAAAATTTATAACATTTAACATTTGAGGGCAGTCTATGAGATTGTTCAGTAATTTAAAAAGTGTAAGAATGTCATTAATAGTTCGCCGGGTATAAAGAAGTGGTAGATTTAGACCAGACATTAATGTATTATAGCAGATATTAATTACAGGCTGTCTCAATTTGAATTGAACGTATCGAAGAAATTTTCTTTGTACTTTCTCCAAGCGGTGTGAGTTACAGGTATAAATCGGAGACCATACAGGAGATGCATATTCTAGGTGCGATCTCACAAGAGAGCAGTAGAGTAATTTAATTGACTCATGTTTTGAAAAGTCCTTGTGTTACGCATCACAAAACCTAGAATTTGCATGGCCTTATTGGAAATTGTTTCACAGTGACGATCAAAGGTAAGTTTTCTGTCAAAAATAACACCAAGGTCTTTGATAAATGGTACTAATGCAATTTCATTATTGTTAATTGAATAAAATATGGTTATTGGAGTCCGTGAACGGTAAAAACACATGTAGAAACACTTTTTTACGTTTAGGAATAATTTGTTTATTTCACATCAGTTAGCAAGTCTATCTATATTATGCTGAAGGATAAGTGCATCATTTTGTGGCGTCAAATTATCCAGATTAAATAATTAATAATAAACTGCTACTTGCTACTTAGGTACGTACTTGCTACTTGCATCGTTAAATCGTAAACAAAGTAATCTACGTACTACGAGACCTACCTGTTTCAAGTATCTACTCGCGACAATAATACTGCAGTTCGTCTGGGATACTACGAGAACTCGCCAGAAGGTTCGAGTCTACGGCCTATGCATAATCGCCGCACTATCGAAGGTTCCCGAAACACACAGTCTGTGCGAGTGCCTAGAATTTAGTTGCCATCCACCTACCTACTGCCGCCGTCGGCCGAGTAGTATAAATATGCCCGACGCAGCGAGTCATTCAGTCAGTTAGTTATTTACCAGCCGTCAGTCTACTAGGCTCAACGAGTGATCGCCCGCGCTCTTCTTACTAGCGCGAAAGACAACGTACCCGGTTTCGCCCGTATCATCATGGACTCTATCGGGACATCATTTTAGTGCCTTGTCCAGATCGCCGTTCCTGGCAAGCACTACTCGGATTACAAGCGCCCTGGTTCCAGTGTCTCTGACCAGCGCTTCTTCCACGCAACCATGACCACCACGAGGACACGCTGCATCCTCACTGGTCACGCCGTTCCCGTTCAACCGCCTACAAGGTCTGCCGCACCTTCGGCCGTCTCGTCAGTACTGGAGTGCCTGAAGACCTACGTTCTTCGCCAGTGCTTGACCTCCATCGAGTCCCGGTCACCAGCGCCCGGCGTCGATTCACCGACCCGCGCCTGACCAGCACATCATCAGCCAGCATCCGGTGTATTCTTCTGTCCAGCGTCAACTCTCGTTACGGCTACACTGACTCCTCAATAAAACACATGTGACCTTCAACAACCTTCTTTCATTTCATGCCTTCACACCTGATCACCAAAATTTAAACATTTTATAATCTTAAAAAGCTTTAGGTCATCTGCAAATAGAATGAATTTGACATTTTCGAAACATAAAGATAAATCATTTATAAACAATACGAAGAGAAGTGGGCCCAGATGAGAGCCTTGAGGAAATCCCGATGTTACTTTAAATTTATATGAGACTTTATTATTTAATTTTACCATCAGTTCGCGGTTACAGAGGTAACTATTCAACCATTTTAGGAATGATCCATGTATACCAATGGCTTGCAGTATCGCGAAGGATATTAATATTTACTTTATCAAAGGCTTTTGAAAAATCAGTATATTATATTGAATCTACTTGTGCACGAGACGTGAAAGCTTCGCAGATATAGTGTTCATACAATAGAAGATTGGTTGTGTTAGACCGACCGGTCACAAAACCATGCTGTTCTGGAGTAATAATATGCCTAAACTTAACAGCAATTTTATCTAAGACAATACTTTCAAACATTTTCGGGGTGGTAGACAGTATGCAAATTGGTCTATAATTTAAAACACAATTTTTATCACCTGATTTAAATACAGTTGTCAAGTGATTAAGTTTCCAAGGATCAGGATATATTCCAGTTTGAACTGACAGATTGAATATGTGTTGAAGTGGAGCTGCTATAAACTGAGCGCATTCCTTTATGAATACCGGTGGAATTTTGTCAGACCCTGACCCCTTCTTACAATCTAGAGATCTGATCTTTGTATTAACATCATCCAGAGAAATGTGGCATGTTGATATGTCAGTTACATTGGGGTATTTAAATTCAGGTATAGTTACATTATCATTTTTCTGTTCATAAACACTTGAGAAATGATCAGCAAAGAGGTCAACTATTTCTTGATCACTGTCAGCATGTTTTCGCCCTGAATACATTGATCGAGGACAGCCGTTGTTGTCTTTAAGAGAATTCATATAATTCCAAAAATGTTTTGGATTTGACTTGATAGTCTGCTCTACATCTGTAATATAATCTGAATAGCATTTTTTAGATAGACTTTTACATTTACTTCGTAAAACAGAAAAAAATTTATAGCAGTCAGTGGAGTTATTGGATTTAAAGTTAATGTGGGCAATTTTTTTACATTGAATGAGTTTTTTTAGTTCAGTACCAACCCATTTTGGGTAACAGTCGTTTCGTTTTACAATAGAAGTTGGTATGCAATTTTCAATAGTATCATAAAGGTTTGAGTTGAACACATTTGTTGCTTCTTCTACGTTTGTAGACATAAAAATGTGGGACTAATTGAGCGAAGAAAGATATAAGCACACTTGATTATAATCGGCTTTCTTGTAGTTTAGTTCGTGAACGGGAGGTTGGGGACTAAGGAGTTCAATGGGTGCCAAATAAATGATCGCTAGTAAAGGGGGATGATGAGAGTCAATGGATACTATTGATTCACGCGATTCGCTGACATTACTATTATTTATGTTTGATATGACAAGGTCAAGAATTCTGTCATTTATATTTTTAACATGATTTAATTGTTTAAGGTTGAAAAAGTTGATGATATCAATGATTAATTGGGCTTTAGCAGAAATGGGATTTGAAGACTCAGTGGGTTGTACTCAGTTTACATATGGGAGATTAAAATCCCCAAAAATTATTAATTTTGCATCAGAATGATCCGATTTTCAGAACCCCGACATGTCTGGAGGTAGAGTGGAAAAAAATGGAGGTTTCCTCCACACCATCCGATTTGCAGTATGGTGATTGGCAAGGGTGTTATTGCTTTCATGTCATTTTCAAAATTTCAACGAATGGTATTGGCGTTGGCTCTATTAACAAAACACAATAATAAGATTCGTAAAACAAAATAGTGAACAAAAAATTGCAATATTATATCGAAAATTGGTCACTTGCGATGTTTATGTTGTAAAAATTGGTCATTTTGGCCAAATAAACATCGCAAGGGAATTAAAACCTGTTGATTTCAGGAATTTTACCAAAATAAAAAATAAATATTTTATTTTAATACTTTTCCCTGTCTCAAACAACTTGAATGGTTTAGTTAAGTTTTGATAAACAAAAAAGATAACTATCTGTCCAAACAAGTATTTTATATTATTTTTAATTGATTAATTTAGCAAAACGACACAAATTAATCTAATAAAATTTACTTGCGCACGCCGCGACCTGCGGATTCGTAGCTAAGAGCCTTAACCTTCAACCACGGAGGCAGTTCAAATGTACGCACCTACATATTTTAGTAGGTGTACCTATATGGGTAGTAAGATTTTTTTTAATTTTTAAAAGAAAGACAAACATTCCCGGGTTACGAATAACCTAACATTTGAAAAACTCCTACTACCACCACACTAAGCGGAAGATATTGCTTGTGTTGTGATGGAGAACTTAGCCAGCCGAGGAATCCGGAGGTAAGGCGGAAAATATTTGATCTCTTTAATTGCATAAATTTCTTAATTCAAGATTTGACTGCCCTGACGCTATAAATTTGCTATAATTACAACAATTTGTTGTCATTATTGCCTCCAAAGCATACCAGATCGAATATATTATTTCACAACAATAAATTCGTGTTCAATTCTGTAATGGAGAGAATATATAGTCTGTGCAATGAATTGATAGATGTCGCTGATATTTTCGTTTTAAATTTTGACACATTCAAAGCCAAATTAGTTAATCAATGTAAATAACGAGTTATCATATTTTTTCATATTATGCTTAAGCAGCTTAAGTATTACAAATTATTATAAAATATCTCCTTTAGATATATTTTCAATTTGTATTGATATTTCAGACGACTAATTTTTGCTCATAATAATTTGTTATCCTTTGTGCTACCTATGCATAAAACCTTGTCTTATAAACATTAGTTTTATTTAAAAAAAAAACAACTTAAGTATTGACAATATTTCGTTAAATTTTTACTTTTAAATTTCAAGGGTTTTTAAAATTAGTGTAATAATAACTTTACAGGTATAAAGTATTTCATGCTTTCTTTTATATTTTTGTTTTCATTTAATTCAAAATCAAAAAATAAATAAAGTGAAGGTATTTTGTTATTATATTTTCATATCGTTTATTTTGTATGAACATCAAAAAATAATTGTAACTTATCAATACTTTTTTTGTCTCCTTCTGTGAACCGTGTTATCCAAGGCCGAATATTAGCAGGCTCGGTAGGCCCAGCACAAATATAGTTTCTTCAGCTCGAACTTTCCTTCTCGAGCGATTACTGTTAGCAGGTTACGCCAGTATCATTACAGGCGTTGGTGAATGTTCCGTGCCTATATTTATACAAGTGTTCCGACTGACCGGACATTTGCATTTCAAGATTCCCCAATAAAAAATCAATTTCTTAATGTTTTTTACGGCCGATTTGGCGCTCTCACGTGGCCATGGATTTTACCGTCTTATCACAAATCGGAATGCAAAAAGTACGGACTAAAAGGTATAAAAGGTAAGTATATTTTAGTTGTTTGAATAAAAACATTCTTGGGTCAGAATATTCTGAATTTTTTTTTTAAATATATTTTTTTAAATTTTTTTTTTTAAATATGGTTAAGGCTCTCGACCGGCAAACCGGAGGTCGCGAGTTCATTTGAATTCGAATTAATTTGTCCTATTCACATTTAAAAAAATATATAATATTTTTGCGGCACGTTCCAGAGTGGAAAATACTCTCAGTATCGCCCTGGTATAAGACCACCATTCAGAAATAAAACATTGCTTGGGATGGCTTCTTCCGCGTTTGGTGACCAGATCTCAATAGCCAGCTACTTCGATATCTTCCTCTTCACCATCTCCTTCCCCTTTTCGCTGCTTTTAGCCTCACAACATACCCCAATTAGTAAGCCATAATCTTGCTGGCTCCAGACGGTTGTGAGCAGTTGGAACTCTCGTGCGGCTTCACTTTAAGAAAATTGATAAGATATTTGCTAGAACCAGTTTGGTGTTTTTTTTTAATATATTAACTCCACACAGGAGGCCCTGAAGAAAATAATTTCCCTCAGGGCCTATGTCATCTTTGGGGATGCTGTGTGGAGGGTCTTTTTGTGGAGAGGAAGGAGTGAACATGGGTCTTGAAGAGTCCCATGTTGTAGGAGGGAGGAAACACAGAGCCGAGCTGTTGAACTTAAGAACGAATCGTAGAAGCGACCCGTTCTCATGTGACAAATGTCAACCGTGTTCAAATGTTTGGCGTGTATCCCGACTACGCATCGGTGCCAAAGGGATCAATGACGCTAGTTCCTCAGAGCATCTTCCATTGTAATACCGATAGAACAAGGACAGCATACCTACCTGACGCCTGTGCTCTAAAGATTGCAGTCTGTCTTTTAAGATTGGGGAATCTATCAAGGTGTAAAGGTAATATGAAATTAGAAGTAATATTTTCTCTTTATTTGTTTCGTCCACAAGACGTCCGAAAAATGAGCTGAACCACTCAGAACTAGGCAAAATGGCAACATAAAGTCAATCCAACAATGTTCAGGTATGTATTAATTATTACTTGCCAGTTTGGAACGGCTCAGTACGTTGTGTAGGCGTAGTGTGGACGTAACCAATAGCAAAATATTTTTGTGAAATGCATCGATACACATGTTGTTACATAACACTAAAACAAAAAAATCACTTTCAAGTATAGCATCAACGTATTAAACATTAATTAATTCCGATCATGCGCTCTTACAAGTCATGCAAAAAATAACACCACCGCATATTTCCAAACGCGAAAATTGGTGAACTTGTCATAGTTAAGATGTGCACTGAACCAATCATTACAATGTCTTTTATTTCAAGAACGGATTTGATAAGAGAGTTGAACAGCCGACATCATGTCAATTTGTCCCTCCCACAATTCATTGTACGCACGACCACTTTTTACAGTATAAAACCTAAGCATTGTTTCGGTATAATTCAAAAGCAGTTTTCCCCTCAGAAAAGGCTGACACAAATCCAGAATGAACACTTTGGTAAGATATTTGAAATTATTTAAAAAAATGTAAATAAAACGAGGGGTTTATAATCTCTGCAGTATCAATAAATATACTTTTCTACTTTCAGATTTTCACATTACTTTGCGTAGTAGCTGTGGTCTCCGCTAATTACAACATCGGCCATGATGATGGACAATGGAGGGGAGATGGTCTGGCTGAGAGTCAGGATGGACAGTACGACCGCGGATATGATGCTTCTAACTACGCTGGAGTCTATTCCGGAGGTTACGCCCATGGAGCCGCCCCCATCGGGCATGATGGACGTGTCGTAGACACCCCCGAAGTTGCCCACGCAAAAGCCGCTCACTATGCAGCCAAATCCGCTGCTTCTAACGGTGCTGCCCATGGAACTTACAACGGTGGTTACAATAATGGAAATGATGGTCAATGGAAGGGAGAAGGTCTGGCTGCTAGCCAGGATAAAGGTCACTACAACCAGGGATACAACGGTGCCTACAATGGTTATCATGACGGTCAATGGAAGCGGGAAGGTTTAGCTGCAAGCCAAGATAAGCCTTATTACAACAAGGGATACAACGGAGCCTACTATGGTAACGATGGTCAGTGGAGAAAGGAAGGTTTAGCTGCAAGCCAAGATAAGTCTAATTACAATAAGGGATATAACGGAGCCTACCATGGTAACGATGGTCAGTGGAGAAAGGAAGGTTTAGCTGCAAGCCAAGACAAATATAATAAAGGATACAATGGTGGCTATACCGGAGCTTACTCTGGAGCTTACACTCATGGAGCCGCTCCTATCGGCCATGATGGACGAGTAGTGGACACTCCCGAGGTAGCTCACGCTAAGGCCGCACACTACGCCGCCAAGGCCGCTGCCTCCAATGGAGCTAACCACGGAGCTTACTCTTCCCGGTCTTACTTTGCTCCGGCTTACAACGGTGCTCATGGAGCAGCCCCTATTGGACATGATGGACGTGTTGTAGACACTCCTGAGGTGGCGCACGCCAAGGCTGCTCACTTTGCTGCCATCTCTTCTGCTTCTCGTGGTCCCTACTACTAAGTTAATTGATAATTAATATCCATATATAACATCACTTTGAATCTTACATCCGATTGAATGCGATAGCTCCGCTAACATATTTATAAATTTTATTTATTAGTGTTAGATGTTCAAAAATATTGTTATGTTTTACGTGATTTAGTTGTCAGAAAATAAATAATTTTTTTAATAAAATACGGTGTTTTCATTGAACCTATCACGGAAAAATTATGTAGGGCGTCAAAAATAAACATTTTTTGTGAAATATGTATTATATATATAATATGGCTACAATAAATATTTGAAAAAATATATCATTGTTAAGAAAATAAATTCTTGTCCTCATGTGAGAATCACTTCAGCATAATAAAACTTTGGATGGAAATATAATATATATCTACGTATTTATAAAAAGATTTGAATGGTTTTACAAACGATGTTTTTGATAATGTCGATAGGTGTACATAGGTAACTCAGTGATAATAATTTAAAAAAACAAAATTCTCAACCATATTCCAATATTCCCTGCTTTCAAACTTGCAAATTTAGTAATAAATAATTATATAAATCATTTGTCAGATTTCCCATCTAGTGGTTATAAGACAAAAGATTTTCAGTTGTTTTCTTACTTGAACCTGTATACTAAAATATTGCAATCCATCGAACGTAGTTTCAAATGCGCAAATTAATGCTGTCCCCAAATGAGGACACATCTTGCAAGAGGATTATTTTACAAATATATAAGTATTTTTAGTAACCCCTTTACTGAGACAATTATTAGCACATTGCAAGTCAACCGAAGGAAGCTTGCTGTGCCTGTGATTTCAAAAATACTCCCATGTTTCTGAAAAAATTCCACGCTTATTTGAATGAGGACATTATTTCGTTACTTTTTACAATTATAAAATTCAAGTGCTTGACTCTTTAGATTATACATTCTATGGACTAAAAGTGGGAACTTTAGATCACATATTTTTTTGTTATTCCTCTCTAAACAAATATCTTCTATCAAGCCTTATCTAAAATTGCGTACCCTCCATTCAACATCTCTTCTAATTCTGAATTTTACTACAATCTTGCATATAATTTAAAATTAGTCAATATAAATTAAATTAATAAATTAACCACCCATAATTTTAAATAATGGCCTAGAATGACAACCCTTTGTAGTTTGAAAGCAAGAAACATTTGAAAAAAATCCTTTAATGCAATAAATTATTTTAACGAAGTGAATTCTTCCAGCCCAAATTTTCGAGTGCTCAACGGATTGCAGTTGGTTTTTATAAATGTTTCTTTGATTTAGGTAACCCCTTTAAGAGGTTTCAATTATTTACACCAGCCGGAAGCAAAATTGATTTATAAGCAGTGCGAGGAAGTAATAAATTTTGTCTTTCTATGGGAAATTTTATTTGTATGGAGGCATTTCAAACAATTAATTGTAGATTAGAAGAAAAAAAGCTTTTGTAGACAGAGTGAATGTTATGATTATTGCAAAAAAGATGAATCACGAGTTCGGTTCCATTTTTTACTTACAAAACTAACGTCAAATCTTTTTTCTGTTGAAACTGACAAACATGACAAGCGTGACAAAAGTGATTTCAATTAATGTAAGTAACTCCATGATAGTAGATTAAAAAAAGAGATTGAAAATCTCTTTTTTTTTGCATTCTTGAAATGGAATTCAGTACATGAAGTGTGAACTATGTTATAGTACATCATAATTTATATTACCACTAAATTTATTGTCTTATTATTTTGGTTATCCTCTGGGAATCATTGTCATAATTTGTATTTTTATGAAGTGACAATTTTTGGTAAATATTCGGAATCGCTGGACAAGGATTATATGAAATATTTTTAAATAAAACCTTCTGATTTACCTTAATTACTGTAAAAGGAATCTGACTGCATTTGTGATATTTTTAATTTTAGCATTTTAATTTTTAGTTACGTAAATCGAAAATTCACTTTCGTTGTATGGAATGACAGTTGGAATGATTTCTGTTGATGACATTTTCTCTGGTAGTAGTAGCTAGAATACATACGAGTAGCTAGAATTTGAATCATTTCAGAATGCAAATTCTAGTTAGGCACTGTTTTGGCCAAACTCGAAAAATAAAATATTTTTATGTTACTTAAAAAACTTAAATTATTTATATTTAGGTATTATTATAATTATTGTTTTATTTAACCTCAACTATAGTAACCTAACCTATAATAATCAAATCTAAACTAACCTAACCTATATCCTAACCTTACCCAAAACACCTAACTTAACCGATAATAATCCAACCTAACCTAACCTATAATAATCCAACCTTACCTAACCTAACCTATATCCTAATAATAATCGAACCTAACCTATAATAATCGAACCTTACCTACAATAATCCAACCTAACCTAACCTAACCTATATCCTAATAATAATCCTACCTAACCTAACCTTTAATAATCCAACCTAACCTATATCCTAATAATAATCCAACCTAACCTATAATAATCCAACCTAACCTAACCTAACCTATATCCTAATAATAATCCAACCTAACCTATAATAATCGAACCTAACCTACAATTATCCAACCTAACCTATAATAATCCAACCTAACCTAACCTAACCTATATCCTAATAATAATCCTACCTAACCTATAATAATCGAACCTAACCTATAATAATCCAACCTAACCTATAATATCCAATCTAACCTAACCTAACCTAAATCCTCATAATAAACCAACCTAACCTATAATAATCCAACCTAACCTATAATAACTTTTTCGAGTTTGGCCAAAACAGTACCTAACTAGAATTTGCATTCTGAAATGATTCAAATTCTAGCTACTCATATGTATTCTAGCTACTACTACGAGAGAAAATGTCATCAACAGAAATCATTCCAACTGTCATTCCATACAACGAAAGTGAATTTTCGATTTACGTAATGTGGTGATATGCAAGTACTGCAAAACCAGTGGCAGCAAACGCAACCGTTCTGCGATGTGAAAGACAATTGACATTCAATTAGAACGCCAGTTAGAATACAAGCTATTTCGGCAAGATGTCAAATATTAAACTCGGAGATTTATTAAGGTGTTTTAATGGCGAGGGCGACGTTATTCAGTGGATAACAAAAGTCGAGTTGGTTTTAAAAATTAAAGAAGTAAAGGATGTGTGCGCGATCATCCCGATGTTTCTGGAGGGACCAGCATTTGCTGTCTACAATGAGCTGAGTGCAGAGGATAAGGGCAATGGTGACGCCATCAAAAATGCGTTGATTTGTGCCTTCGCAACAAACCCGTTTCTGGCCTATGAGGAGTTCGTGAGGCGCACATGGCGTGATGAGCCGGTCGACGTCTATATGACGGACCTGAGGAGGTTGGCAAGGCTAGCGGGAGTGACGTCGGATGCTCTCCTCATGAAAGCTTTCATAGTGTGTCTGCCTTCAGTGGTATCACGTGAATTGCGCACGCAGCCAAAAGTAGAGACAATTCCGCTGTCAACAATCATGGAGCGTGCTAGAGCTCTTATGGCAGAGCTCGTGAATCAGCCTGTCGTGGCGGTGGCTCAGGGCCAACAGAAATTTGTCGCAATATCTCCAAATGCAAGACGGAGTTGTTTTAAATGTGGTGGGCCACATTTGGTCAAATTCTGTTGTGAGCAGCTGAAAAGTGTCTGTTGGAACTGCGGAAAAGATGGTCACTTGGCCAGGCACTGTGAGAAGGGAAACGGAAGCAGGAGAACTGGTGCGCCGGCAGCTCTTCTGAATCAGGACTAAAGGTGCTACCAATAATCCAAGTTGCAGTCGATGGAAAGCAGGTCCGTGCACTCGTTGACTCAGGATGTTTTCGTACAGTAGGGGAACACCGGGCAAGACGGGGTGGCGGGCAAGACGGGGCATCAGGCCTATTAAGTGATTTGAATTGACCAATCACGTTCGCTCTGCCATCACGCTACTGCCCGCCATGACAGTTCTCAGTCACACGAGTAGTAACACGGCGGCAAGTCAGTTGTTTTAGCTATCGTCAAAAATTAGATATCGTTTGTTGGCATTAAAATTTCTTATAAATACGTTTGGCAGTGCATGAAACTTATATTTGGTAAATTTTAAGCGGCATCTTGGTAAATCCTATCTACAGAACACTACAGTAACAGGTAATAACTTGTTTTGTTATCAAATATTATTTGTCTTTGTTTGTTAGGTTATTTATTTTAAAACGTGTGACGTATGTTAACTCTACATACTCAATAATAACAATGCTTGTATTATAATATTTATTTGAAAGAAGACTATCACGGTTCTGGACTGAGAGGCTCATTCCCGCTCATACGATCTCTTATATACGTCTCGTACTCGCTGTCTCGCTCTCATGCTGTCCCCCTTACACACATACACCACACCCCCACACTTAAATCATAATTACATCTTTTTATTTTTACAAATTTATATAAGCCAAATATATTTAATTATTTCCATTATGTATTTAATTTCCAATTTATATGTAACTATGTATGTTCTTGACTCTTCATTCGGTGTAGCATGGGCGTTGTCCTCGAGGGCGTAACCTCCCCTCCCATGGTGTAGGTGACCTGCAAAAATCAGAGGAATTAGGAAACTTGGTCATGTCCACGTCCGAGAGTGGACCCAGGTCCAGCAAATCATCAGACCTGTCACTCTCCCCCCACCTAACCTTCCTCTCTGAAATTTGATCATGGTGGCGTTTCCACACTTGTCCTGTAGACATAATTTTTACTAAATAAACCCTATTCCCCAATCTTTTATAAATTTCTCCTAAAATCCATTTGTTTTTATCACTTCTCAAATCCCTGGTTAAAACTTTAGATCCAACATCAAAGTACTTTTTAATTTTTTTCCTCTATAATACTTTTTTTGTTTTTGCTGACTCAATAACATCTTATCTTTAATCGTGTTATCAATCCCTTTAAAACCTTGACCTTCAACATTATCTAATATTGGAATGATTGTATTAAAAATTGATCTAATTTTCCTTCCCAAAATTAATTTACTAGGTTCAATCCCCGTAGACATAGAAGGCGTATTCCTAATATCAACCAAAAATGTTAAAAGTTTATCCTCAAAATCAGCAGGCAATTTATTATTTATCATAATTTTTTTTTAAAAATTCTTTACCGTTCTAACCCCATTTTCGGCAAGTCCGTTAGAAGCTGGATGGTTGACAGGAGATGTCAACGATTTAATATTAAAATTATGACAAAATTCCTTAAAAACTGTTGAAGTGAACGCTGTACCATTGTCACTTACTATCTGCTCCGGAATTCCGAAATTAGAAAATAATCTTTTCAAAACTTTTATTGTACAAAACGAATCTACTTTATTTACGATGTGACAGTCTATCCATTTTGTAGTTGCATCAACGATTATCAAAAAATTGTAACCACCAAAAGGTCTCATGAAATCAATATGCAATCTATTCCATATTAATCCACTGATTGGCCACGGCTGTAACTCAACTTTACATGGAGTGGGTAAACACTCCAAGCATCGAACGCACTGCTTCACAGTTGCTTCTACCTCTGAGTTCATTCCTAACCAAAAAAAATAATTTCGAGCAAGATTTTTAGATTTAACAATACCTAAATGCGATTGATGTATGAAATTCAATATGATTTTCCTTAATTCCCTCGGAACCACAAATTTATTATTATAAAATAAACACGAGTCATAAGTCGATAATTTATTTTTAAAATACCAGAATTTTAACAAGTCATCCTTTAAAAACTTTTTATCCGGCCAACCATTGATTACGAACCCAGTAATGCTTGCTATGTTTACATCTTTAATCGAAAACTGCTTCATCGTTTCTTTTGAAATTGTCGTTTCCGCCTCAATTATATTTAAAAAATCCGATTCAATCTTATCAACGTTCAGACTACCAATATAATTTAAGAAATATTCGCTACCGTCGACCTCGTCGATACAATCACTTAAATTATTATTACTATTAACCGGCAATCTAGATAAGAAATCCGCTTTGTTCTCACCCGACTTGACATATTCTATATTATAGTCAAATGTTTGTAAAATCAACGCATAGCGCTGTAGCCTATTTGCCGCTAGTATTGGCACTTGTTTTTCAGTGTTCAAAATATGTACCAAAGCTTTATTATCACAAGTTAGAACGAATTTATTACCATATAAATATTGAAAGAATTTTTTTAAACCAAATATTATTGCACACGCTTCCTTATCTAGAATGGAATACCTCAATTCCGTTTTTGACAATAAACGGCTAGCGAATGCAATCGGTCTTTCCATGCCATTCTCATATACGTGACATATAATAGCAGATATACCTATATCACTCGCGTCTGTAATTAGCTTGATAGGTAATTGTGGGTCAAAATGCACCAAAATATTGTCTGACGTCAGCAGTTTCTTAACTTGCTCAAACGCAATATTGCATTCCTGAGACCATACAAATTTTATCCCTTTTTTCAACAATTGGTATAAAGGAGACAAAATACCTGACACATTATGTATAAAAGACCTATAGTAGGAAATAACTCCCAGCAAACTTCTAAGTTCCGAAACATTTTTCGGTACACTCATTTGGGTAATAGCATATATTTTATTTTCTAAAGGCATAACTCCTTTCTGCGAAATTCTATAACCTAAATATTCTATCTCTGTTTCTAGAAAAGAACACTTATTTTCATTAATAGTTAATCCGCAATCACTTAACTTGCTAAGTACTGCTTCACAAATAGAATATAATTCCTCTTTAGAATTCCCAAATAAAAGTAGATCATCTAAAAATACACGAACGTTCCTAAGTCCACCAACTATCGCCGTAATGACTTGCATAAAGATGGCCGGACTCGTGCTTAAGCCAAAAGGCAATACTTTATATGCAAATAAACCTATATGCGTACTAATCACACATAATTTTCTAGACTTTTCGTTCAATGAAATTTGTCCAAATGCATTTCGTAAGTCTATCTTAGCAAAATATTTTGCACCATTCAGAGATGAAATTAAATCGTCAATACGAGGTAGTGGGTATTTCAACTTCGCTAACATAGGATTCAATGTTGTTTTGAAATCAGTACAAATCCTAATTGAAGCGTCTTTCTTTTTTACAACAACAATCGGGCTTGCAATATCGCTTATTTCTACCTTTTCAATAATGTCTTCATGCAACATTCTCTGTAACTCTATCTCTACTTTCTCACGTAAACTAAAAGGTAATGGCCTCGGATTTACAAACTTTGGCCTAAAGTCCGAATTAACTTCAATGTTTGCCTCATAATTTTTAAGCCTACCCGATTTTTCTGAAAAAACATGAGCATATTTCTTCTTTAAACTTTCACGAAAAACAAGATGATTATCACAATTAATCTCACTGAATTTTACAGAATTTATTCCACTTAATCCGATACCGAAAACTTGTAAAAAATCTCTACCAACTATTGTAGAATTACCATTTTTAATTATTACGAACTGTATTTTCGCACTTTTACCTAAAAATGACACCTCTAAATTCACTTTACCTAAAACATTTAACTGCGTTCCGTCATACCCTGACAAATGAACATTATACTTTTCTAAATCGTAAGAAACAAAATATCTTAAATACACTTCATATGGTATCGCGTTTATCGCAGCTCCCGTATCTACCAACGCCGGCAATATTATGTTACCAATTAACAAATCTATATATGTGGGTTCCGGCCCCACATTATTATTAACCACGAACACCGAATTCAACCGTTTATTTTTAGTACCTACATAATTTTTATTGTATTTACACAAATTACTAGGATGACCCGATTTGTTACAATGATTACACAAAAATTTTTTCCAGCAATCTCTTTGCAAATGATTTTTTTTTCCACACAAAAAACAAGTTTTTAACGTACCATTAACCGGTGATTTACTCCGCATTGAATTTTTATTCCTGGAAGGACTATCTTTCCTGGATTTATGGAAATACTCGCTTTCCTTATGAACAACATTTAAATTCGGATTTACTTTTTTAAAAGCCACAACATGTTCCCACGTCGCCGCTAGATTAATGCAATCCGTAAAAGAAGTATTGATTGCCTCTACGAATAGCTTGTGTTTCAATTTTTCATTAAAAATCCCAATAACGAATATGTCCTTTAAACATGGTTCCAATCTCAGCTCAAAATTACAAGATAAACTTAACCCTCTCAATCTAGCCGCGTAATCTTTAACGGATTCGCTAGGAAACTGTTTACATTTATAAAATAATTCACGAGACTCAAAAATATTTTTAACTGGTTTGCAATGTGAATCAAATAATTTACATAAATCTTCAAAAGAACAAACAGAAACCTTTTTTGGAAAACATAAATCACATAATAGAGAGAAAGTTTCTTCCGTGAGGCAACTCAGCAAAAATGCTCTTTTGCGTTCTGGTGACAACAACTTATCATCATTTAAAATGAGGGCCTGATCCAATCGTTCCCTGAACAATGACCAGTCTCCCGTTCTGTAACAGAACGTCCCCAAATTCTTACAAATCGCCTCCATTGGGAGAAGAACTGAAACAAGTTGAATAAAATATACGTATCTCAGCCCTTCCAGAGGTTATGCTCCGAGCCCCTGCCCTGAGCCTGTGAATCACCAACGTCTCAGCACCCTTTACTGGCTCCGTCTCCCTTCAGCTGCGGACACGATCACCTTCCAAGGTCTTCCTTCCCGCTGTAGCGACAGAACCCCGGTCCCGGATTCCGGCCAATTCACCCTTGATGCCGATCTTGATCCTGGATCTTCTGCGTACCCCGTGTAACGGTGTACTCTCGACAAAATGTTGCAATGTCGGCTCCCACACACGTGTAAAATTGCGTTTTTACCGCGCAATTTGCCCGGCCCGATCTGCGTGCTCGCCTCGGCTGCGTGTGAATTCTCCAATTTGATAGCCTTTTATTATTCTTCTTCTTCCTTCAAAATTTAGCGATCCAACGCCCAAAAGCGCCAGACTATACTGTGATCACCAAAAATTCGAATAATCTTCTTGAATCATCTGATTCTCCGTAAACTTTTAATAATTTACGAACTACCGTGCTGCGCCACTGTGACGTATGTTAACTCTACATACTCAATAATAACAATGCTTGTATTATAATATTTATTTGAAAGAAGACTATCACGGTTCTGGACTGAGAGGCTCATTCCCGCTCATACGATCTCTTATATACGTCTCGTACTCGCTGTCTCGCTCTCATGCTGTCCCCCTTATACACATACACCACAAAACGGATCAACGGGCAAGACGGGGTATCATATACCCCATCTTGCCCGACATGATTTTGATTAGTGAGTGATGAGTGGGTTGTGTAGTGTACATGGTCCTGGTTGTGATGTGATTGCTGTTGATGGCAGTCGTGTACTTTGTGAGGGGCGAGGTGTCGCCAAGATGGTGAAAAAACTATTAAGTGCAGTCGATGTTATACTGGGCATGGACGTTATCGAAGAACTGGGTGGTGTTACGATAATGCGCGATAGGGTAGAGTTCGTAAGAAGCAGACTAGACGAGTACAGTGCAAATTGTGTTGAGTCTGGTGAAACCTCGGCAGACAGAATATCTGTTGAGAACAAGGACTTTAAAGCTACATTCAACGGAAGAAACTGGTGCGTGAGTTGGGTGTGGAGAGGTTCTTCTGCTGAATTAGAAAACACTGTAGAGTGCTATAGAAGCACTAAGTTACCAGAAGCGGAGGCAGCTTTTGAAGAAGAGATTTAAAGGTGGATCTCCGAGGGCTGGCTCAGGCCATGGAAGGGAAGCTCCGGTGGTATCCTTCCTTTAATGACTGTGATCCAAAAGAACAAGGGAAAAGTACGTCCTGTCTTGGATTATCGTGAACTCAACGAGAGTGTTCAGTGCCATACTGGTGAGGATGTAGCAGTGTGTGATGAGACACTTCGGAAGTGGAGGAAGCTACGTGAACCTCTAAAGTTGCTTGATCTCCAATCAGCATATTTACAAGTGCACATTGAGGAAAAACTTTGGAAGTAACAACTCATTAAGTATAAAGGCAAAACATACTGCTTGACAAGATTAGGTTTTGGGTTAAGGTGTGGTCCCAAAATCATGACACGGATTGTAAACGAGGTGCTCTCGCTTGACGAAAGGGTGCGACGGGGCACAGATAGCTACATCGATGACATTATAGTGAATGAAAACATAATATCAGCTGAAGAGGTTGCGGCACACTTGCATACTTACGGTCTCGTAACTAAGCCTCCCGAGAAGCTGGAGGGCGCAAGAGTGCTCGGATTGCGT
The DNA here is from genome assembly GCF_061612785.1 of Hesperophylax consimilis. Taxonomy (NCBI): domain Eukaryota; kingdom Metazoa; phylum Arthropoda; class Insecta; order Trichoptera; family Limnephilidae; genus Hesperophylax; species Hesperophylax consimilis. Next base: position 3,134,955 of record NC_142857.1, read on the forward strand.
ATTGAACGTGATAAGGTTGGACGTCTAATCTTCAGAAGAGGCAATGACATTCCCATAATGCAAGAAGGATCGCACCTGAGTAGAAGGGAATTATTTTCGATCTGTGGCAAGCTGACTGGGCACTATCCTGTGTGTGGATGGTTAAGGACAGCCTGCATCTTCATGAAGAGAGAGTGTCAAGGCCAGGCATAGGATGATTACGTTGGTGACAGGGCCCAACAAATGGCTGAAGAGCTTCTGGTGAGAGTGAGAATTGACGATCCTGTAAAAGGGGAGTGGCTAGTGCCTGAATCATTAGGTGATGCCAGAGTTTATTGTGATGCAAGTAATCTGGCCCTTGGAGTTACCTTGGAAATTGAGGGAAGAACTATTGAAGACGCCGCATGGCTGCGTTAGACAATCGATGTAGCGCATATTAACATAGCGGAGCTAGATGCTGTCCTGAAGGGATTAAACCTAGCTCTCAAGAGGAATCTTCAAGTTGTGGAAATAATTACAGATTCGGCAACGGTTTTGTGCTGGGTGAGATCTACACTTACCGGGAGTAGTCGTGTAAAAGTTTCTGGCATGTCAGAGATGCTCGTCAAGCGGCGTCTGGGATTGGTGAAGAAGATCGTAGAAGAATTTGATCTCACATTGTCGATCACCCTTGTAGAGTCTTGTAAAAATAAAGCCAATGTACTTACTAGGGTCTGCAAGGCCTGGGTAAAAAGTAACCATGACCGGAAACGTCATGAAAGAGATTTACAATCTTCAGAGTATGAAGAGAGGTTGGAGATACTTGAAAAAGAAACTGGAGAGCAAACATGTGCTTTAAGCGTAGAAGCTTTACATGCTCAGCATCATTTTGGAGTAGAGCGAATGCTTCATCTTGCCCGGCTGGTTGATACCGAGGTGAGAAGAGAGGACGTCGATAGATGCGTACGTAACTGCATACAATGCAGGATCATTGACCCACCGCCGTCAACCCATGAAGCGGGTAACCTCAATGTTGCTACAAATTGGAGTCGCTTGGCAGTTGATGTCACTCATTTCGGTAGGAAATGTTTCTTCACACTCATCGATTGCGGGCCAAGTAGATTTGCCGTGTGGCGGGAAATCGAATCAGATAACGCAGTTTCGATTGTCAAAAATCTGGAAGAAGTGTTTCGGGAAAGAGGCCTGCCCAGTGAAGTTCTCATGGACAATAGTACTGCGTTTCGTTCCTATAGTGTTGCAGATATGTGTAAGAGATAGAATGTACGTCAAAGATTTCGCGCGGCATACCGTCCAGCAGGAAATGGTATAGTTAAACGACATCATCGAACAATAAAGAGAACTGCTGCCAGAAGTGGAAGCGATCCTCTGCAGGCAGTATTTTGGTATAATTTGGCTGCGAAGAGTCAGAAGGATGAGGGTGTTGCGCCTTCTAGCTCGGTTCACACTTATTGAAGGAGGCACCCTTCTGCGCAAGTGAATATAGAAGAGGAAGTATGGACTGAGTTTGAAGTTGGCGATGTCGTTGCGGTCAAACCAGTAGACAAAAGATGCACATCACGCTGGAGGCAAGGAAGGGTGAGAGGACTTAATTCAGTCAACAATATCATAGTTGATGGTGTACCAAGACATGTGCTTGACCTGCGGAAGATGCCTGACAGAGAACGAACTGAGTCTGAAGAGAGATGCGAGGAATTGGCCGCAAGTCCCACCGTAAATCTTCTCGATGTGTTTGAAGAGGATAGTGAAGAAGAAGGAGAGACCAGTACAGAAGGACGACCCACTAGGGCGCGAAGGCCTCCGGGCTGGTTAAGTCAATTTGTACAGTGATGACGACATCAGGAGGGCGTGTGGTGATATGCAAGTACTGAAAAAGCAGTGGCAGCAAACGCCACCGTTCTGCGATGTGAAAGACAATTGACATTCAATTAGAACGCCAGTTAGAATACACGTAATTAAAAATTAAAATTCTAAAATTAAAAATATCCCAAATGCAGTCAGATTCCTTTTATAGTAATTAAGGTAAATCAGAAGGTTTTATTTAAAAATATTTCATATAATCCTTGTCCAGCGATTCCGAATATTTACCCAATTTTTCAGCAAATATTTAAATAATACTGTGTATTTTGAATTCTAAGAAATATTTTGCTTTGCGATGGGCTATGTTAATTTCAGCTCAGTTTCAAATTAAAAGATTGCTTTTTTGTATATATAAGACAAATTAAACAATGCGTTGCTCTGAAATCAAAGAAACGACATTTAATGTTTATTTGTCGATCTTATTTTACTAAACAAATTAAATATATCAATCACTCAAATGTCAACCACATAGCGAGAAAACAATAATGCTGTTTAATGTGTAACCAAGACAACACATCAATGACATTTGAAAAGCGTATAAAATAAAATAAAAATTCACAATTCAAACATAAAGGAATCCTAGGCATTTCTAGGTAGATACTCAGTACTTATTCCTTTACATGTATTTTAAAAATATTTCAAGAGATTGAATATATCTAAGTCTTATTAATAAAGGTGGTGCAAATTGATAAACAACCATGCACGTAAAAACCTTACTAATAAAAACTGACATCTACATTTTATACCCGTTTAGCTGTTACATTGAATTAAAATTTCTCATCGAATATTGGAATATATCCAAGGTATTTTAAATATGCTTTATATTTCTTCTATTTGTAGATGTCATAAATACAAAAATACCGTTTTACTAAGGTAAAATTACCTTTTGGTATTGAAGTAAACTTTAATTTCACGCATGAAAAAAGTTTAAAAAAACCACACATTTTTTCTCGAAACGTCGAAAAATAAGAACTCAAATATTTGCTTCTACAGTATTTTTTCAATGTATAACTAAAATACCGTTTAACGGTTGGGAAGTGTTTTTGTTAGTAAGGCTGTTTGTGTTTAGCGATAAAATTATTTTTCATAGATGATTTTATATTTTATAATAAAATGTAATTTAAATAATTCAATGGTACCTAAAAGTTTACCGGGTGTAACATTAAGTGATGTACAGCAAATTCCACTAATAGCCAGGACACCGTGGGCCAAGAAAAAGAGTTTAATATTTTTTCGCACACCATTATTTGGCCTTGTACATAATAACAGCGTAATTATTATTATTAAAAAACGCATCGCGGCCGTTTTTTTTAAATACATTATAAGTCACATTATATTTATTTATTTTGCTCAGCGAAACCAGTCTACTGAATTTTAGTAAGTTTTCGTAGTTGTTGATTTTTTTAATAAACTTAAATTAATAAATCATACACAGCTGAGCTAAGCAGTGATCTTTTCGTCAGTATCTTCAATTCAAATATGATATAGAAATGCATAGCAACTGTAATGATATATTTTAATTGCTAACCCTATAAAAATCTCAAGTAGAAGTAAATTTGGGAGTCACCTCTGGACTGGAGCCCCACAATACTTGATAAACCTATTTGATTCTGTGAAAAAAGTAGGGAGGTCAATCCATTGATAACAGACCGATTGCCATCTCTAATGCACAAACAAGCTGTTATACAAGTATTCTAAAGGAGCCTGCTCTAAGGAGATATCAGCGTCAATCCCTGGTGCACCAGTGCACGTATAACTCGACATGCTCAAGCGGAACACCCGTTCACAGTGGGCTTCATGAGAACTGGTCACTTTTACGACTCGTTTTTGTTTAAGACGGCTCGTATATGGAACGAGCGGGTCTCTTTAACACCCGAATTAATAAATCCGTTTATACAGCCCCTAACTTCATCACAACGCTGCCCAACCGGGTGGCAAAGTTGCTTTCCTGTAAAGACAGATGCGCTTTTGTGAGGTAGGGATAACCAACAAATATGTGACCTAAAGTTCCCAATTCTAGACCACAGAATGTACAATCTGAGGAGTCAAGGACGTGAATTTTAAAAAGGTGGGAAGGAACGGAACAATGTCCGATCCTCATTCGAATAAGTGAAGAAATTATTTTTTTGGAAAAATGGGGAAATTGATGAAACTACGGTTTTGATAGTGTAGTCCTTTGTATTGAGGCAAAGCAGGCTCCCTTTGATTGACTAGCAATGTGCCAACACTCTGCCCAAACATTGCGGGATCTATCTTTAAAAAATGTCAGATAGGAGAGTGTGGTTTACGAGGGTAACAACAGGGTTGGACGCTCCTTTTTTTGCAAAGGCATCCGCAATATCATTACTCATGATACCAACATGTCCAGGAATCCAAACCAGAGTTACAGTTTTACCAGAGCTTTGAATGGAGTGAAATGAATCATCTCTCGAATAAGGCATACAAAGTGATCATCAGGATGAAGAAGAGGACTGGATTTAAGTTTTTGGAGAGAACTGAGAGAATCAGAGAGAACAAGGGAATGTTCAAAATTTTGTTTGATTATATATTTGAGAGATTCTATTATTGCAATGCACTCGGCTAAAAATATTGAAACTGACTTGAAATTGAATGAAATATTCTGTCATTAGACTTATTGTGGTAAAAAATAATTTAGTTAAATATTATTAAAGAAGTAAAATTTGTTAAAAAATTATAAAATAGAACAAATGCAATAAAAGAATAATAATCAATAATCCAATGTTTCTTCTTGTTATATTGAATATGAGTTATAAAGTAAGTACGATACGTAATACATAATCCATTTTCGTCTTGCGCAATCTTAGATGGTTTGGGCATGTAGATCGAATGAGCAAAGATAGGAGTGTAAGGAGGATATATGATGCAAATGCGAATGGTAGCAGAAGTCGAGGACGCCGTAGGAAGACATGGCACGATCAAGTGAATCAGATACTCGAGTCGGGCCATGTCAAGATTCAGAATAATAGAAGAGTATGTATGAGACGATGTATGAATGTGAATGAGTGTGTGCCAAGACCGAGTTGTTTGGCGGTCCGTACTCTCTGCCTACCCCTGCGGGGAAACGGCGTGATGGTTAGTTAATTAGTTAGTTAGTTAGCAATCTTCAATCATTTACGACATTTTTATAAGATGCGTTGGTGGTGAGCTTGATGCATTTAATCAACCCCGCATTCCCAATTTCTACCGATTTATAGCAAGTTTCCCTTTAACTCTTTAAGTTATTTAGTTCCGAAACAAATATATTTTATTTTTTAAGAGGAAGCTACTTGCCAAAAATATGTTTATTCTTGGTATACCTTATATTGTAGGTAAATTAAAATAACATTCAAATCGCTTGACAAACGGTGTCTAGAAACGTTCGATTTCAAGCACAAAACTGGTTTTTATTTATTTTGTAAATAATTTTATAAGAAAGCAAAAAAGTTAATCAAGTAAAACTGTCACTGATAATCTTGGCTATAATACTGTATTTTTTTAAAGTTGTTTCCTTTACGCGTTCATACATTACTGTTGAAAAAATATTATTTTTTTTAGTTTACAGTTAATTTTTTTATTGAGTAATTTATCTTTTTATTTGTATTCTACTCAAACGAAACGTTAGGAAAACCTTCAATTTACTTAAAGCATATTTTTTAGTATTCATAATATACACCAATTCGTTATAAAAATTAATCAAAGTAGTGATTTAGCACTAAGCTTTGTCTTAAGATAATATCTACACATTTGTTATGCCGAAACGATAATTATTTGAAATTCCCTCTATAGGAAAAAAAAACCGTAAACTAAGCATTGAAAATTATTAAAAACACATTGTGTTGTGCTATTAAATATTTTAAAGGCATGAAATAATTTAAAGCGTAACTTTAAATGAAAATAAATCATTTTATCGAGAAATTTTGGCTCTCTTTCAAACGAGTTGTGTTTTATTAAACATTTTCGCTTAATCGTTATCGTTTTTAATATTAGCGCGCTCCTAATAATCGTATTTACACATCTCCCTTTCAAACCATTTTTGAACGCTTACTACGGGGCCTTATGCTTTTAAAAATAGCCCAAATGAACATTATTAAATTTATAATATTCGTAAATAATTTATACAGCAAACCGTGAAATATGTATTTTCAAACCAAAAATGCTGAGGCACCACGTGTTTTAGATCCCTTAACTTATTTTTAACATTGAAATATTATGTTTCAGCTTTGTTTTTCAAAAATATTACTTACTAGTTATTACTTCGGAAGAACTTTTTATCAGTTTCGTGTTTACCGTATACATTACTGAAATGATGTTTTTTCACCACGACAATACTGACAAAATGATTTAATTGTTTTTAAATTAATAAATTCATTTAATATCTCCCTTTTATATACAGGGTGGTTAGGTGCGTACTTGAAAATCAAAAACATTAAAAATCAGGTATTGTATAGTTAGGGTCAAGGCGACGACATGAGGAAAAAAGTTTGCCACCAAATTTCACCAGAGATTAAAACTTTGTTAACATTTTGTACTCCAAATTATGGCAGGAATCACCGATTAAAATAAGTCAAAGTACGTCCCTTAACATCCTGTATATCGAAGAGAGTATATTGGAAGTTTGATTTTGATATAAATCTAGCTTTATTCCGAGATTGCAATGAATGTATTCGAAAATAATTCAAAACAAGAGGAAGATCACTGTCTATATGCAATTTCTAAAAATTACCCCCATCCCCGTTTCGCAGCCCTTAAAGCAAAATTTTGATCCTCGATGAAATTTTGCACACTTGACGTTCAAAATAAGAGGAATATTACTGTTTACACCTGATTTCTAAAAACTCTGCAAAAAACTCGGGCAAATTAAGGGACTACAGTTAGAAATTCAATATATTTTGAATAAGTAAAACAATTGAATAAGTAAAACAATTTTACTGAAATTACAAAGTTACGGATGAAATTTAGAAAATTTCTCAAATCCAAATCTAATATTCAAAATTTTAAAAGAAATAATAGACAAACTTCTACATTGTCATCTATTTTATTTTGGATTTCTCATTGGCAGTAATGAAATACATCCAAAACATTTGAAACTTAATTAAAATAAGTAAAACAATTTTACTGAAATTACAAAGTTACGGATGAAATTTAGAAAATTTCTCAAATCCAAATCTAATATTCAAAATTTTAAAAGAAATAATAGACAAACTTCTACATTGTCATCTATTTTATTTTGGATTTCTCATTGGCAGTAATGAAATACATCCAAAACATTTGAAACTTAATTTACACGCTGCACACTGCAGTGCACGTCAAGGTTGTCATTATTTCTCTGGACTGCAAATGTAGCCAGACGAACGATAGGGGTTAAATAGTTTAAACCATTGATAAATATATAAAATTGCATAAATTCAATTCAAATAAATTAGAAATATGCAAGCTAATGCAATGAAATATATATTTGTAATATTTTTTCACTATGGTTAAAGTCTTGGTATTTGAGTTGAGTGAGATTTATTTTCATATAGAGATTGCACTAAACAGACTTTCTTTTCAATGGTTTGAATTAGGGAAAAATTGAACTCTATTAGACTTGACCATTGCCAAAGTAATAATAATACACAATCAAACAAAATAAATAACGTTATGAACCATATTTATTCAACAGTGATTTTGTAATAAAGATATGGTGAGAATAAAAATAAAATTTTTATACAATTAATATCACATCAAACGACTTATTTAAAACATCCACTAGAACGTGAAGATTTTTAGTAGTGGGCGGCAGTGTGGGCGGCGGCAACAGCGGCTTGATGGGCGGCCTTGGCGTGAGCTACCTCGGGGGTGTCTACTACACGTCCATCATGTCCCAGAGGAGCGGCTCCATGAGCGTATGCTCCCTGGAGGGCGGGGGCGGCGTAAGCACCGTTGTAGGCACTCCTGTAAGCTCCATGGGCGGCACCGCTGGAAGCGGCGGCAACAGCGGCGTTGTGGGCGGCCTTAGCGTGGGCAACTTCAGGGGTATCTACGACACGTCCGTCTTGACCGATGGGGGCGGCTCCATGAGCGTAAGCTCCGGAGTAAGCTCCAGCGTAGGCGGAGGCACCGTTGTATCCATTGTTGTAGTGACCGTTGTCCTGGCTTTCGGCCAGACCTTCTCCCTTCCACTGTCCATCTTCACCGTTGTAGGCGGGGGCGGCGTAAGCACCGTTGTAGGCACCGTTGTAAGCTCCATGGGCAGCACCGCTGGAAGCGGCGGCAACAGCGGCGTTGTGAGCGGCCTTAGCGTGGGCAACTTCGGGGGTGTCTACGACACGTCCATCATGACCGATGGGGGCGGCTCCATGGGCGTAAGCTCCGGAATAGGCGCCAGCGTAGTTTGATGCACCGTTATATGCACCATAACCATGGTCGTACTGTCCGTTGTCCTGGCTCTCGGCCAGACCCTCTCCCTTCCATTGTCCCTCATCATTGCTGATGTAGTTAGCGGAGACAACGGCTCCCACGCACAGGAAAGTGAAGATCTGTAATTAGAAAAAATTATTAGTTTTATGAGATGATAGTGATATTCTTAATGAAAACTTATATCTCTTTATCGTATGCAAATAAATCCTTGGATTGTTTACTTACAATAGCGTTCATGTTGATAGTCTTGTGTGAGCCTTTTCTGAGAGGAAAACTGCTTGTGATTAATTTGAAGTTCACGCGGTGGTTTTATACTATCCGTTAACTTTCTTCCTTGAGCTAATTCTTGGGTAGGAGTGGGCGTCAAGTGTAACGGTACATGATATTTTTTCATAGTGTAAGCAGGTAGTTGTTTAAATATAATTAGGTATGCAATGTGAACTTGAAATTTGATTTCATTGCCAAGAAACAAAAACTTGTTGTTTTTTCTTAGAAATTATTTAGAAGGCAGCAGGTTCTTGCTAGTTCGCGTTAGTTATTAAATAAAGCTTATTTGTTTTATAGTTATAGATTTTAGGGCAATATGCCGTGGTGCGATACCTTTTTCTTTAGGGAACGTTTCAGATAGTCTTACATTTACTATCTTCTGGCAGATATTGGCGTTATAACCCGAAAAATCAATCAATATAATAATTCCTTTGACCGAAAAAACAGTAAATATTTTTGAATATTTGTTTCAGCTCAGGATTTAAGGAGCTTTAAGCTTTGACATCACACTGACCGGCTAACAGAGGTTTATTTTCTATTTTATTTTTTTATCAATATAAAGTTTTTTACGTGTATTTTTCGACATCTGTCTCACAAGGGAACACCTGTGTTAAGACAGACGTATTCAGATACTTAAAGAATATTTACATGCATAACTAAATCCAAATACAAATTATAAAGTTGTATACACTTTAAACCATGGAGACAATAGAGAGATAATAGAAAGTGTAGGTAAAGGGATGACAATATTATAAATGTATATGAAAAATAAATGCATTTAGTTGGAGGACATGGTTACAAAGGGGCTTTTATAAAATTATTGATTCTAATATTTTATTTTGTAGGTGAATTGTTGTTATTCTTTACGTGTAATTTGGTTTACAGATGTTTGCGATAGTTGGACGCCCAATACTTGTTATCCATTTCTTTATTTCATGTTTGAATTTGGTCATTGACTCTGTTTGTTTAATTGTGGCTGGTAGTTATTGTATAGTTTGCAAGCTGTGTATTTAAAATGTCTTTGCAAAAAGGTGGTTTTAGCAAAAGGAGTTTGCAGAAGTACTTTGTTTTTGGCTCGGGTATTGTGTATCGTTTGAGTTTGTTTGTACAGAGTTTTGCTGTTTTGGTGTAAATTAATCAAGATGGATCTTGCAAAGATCTGTTTTATTTCCATAACGATAGTATCAAAGAAAGTATCAGTGCTGGTAGAAAGAGGAAGTTTGAGAATTATTTTTACGATTAATTTTTATGCTTTAATAATGGGGTCGAGGGCACTAGAAGAAGTATTACCCCAAGCTAAAATTCCGTATTCTATGTGTGATTGGCAAAGTGCCAGTTTATGAATGCAATGAAGCTACGAAAACTTTATTGCCTCCGTGGTCGAGGGGTATTGTCGCGATTAGCAATCCGGAGGTTTCGCGTTCAAATCATGTAGTGCGCAGTATATTTTTAAAATCTAATTTAAAAATTAATTAATTCAAAATTACATTGAGTATGTTTGCGGCACGTTGCAGATTATAAAATATCTCCCCTGTGATCTATGGGGTTTTTTCACAAACTCTCCTCATCAATAAAAACTACGGAATTCAAAAAACAATTGAACTTTTATTGTGACAGATCGACAATGTACGCTATGAAAAAAATATTGTATCCTTGGTATCCTTGAGGATATCGGTTACCCAAAGGCGACCTGGGGGTCTAGCACAGTTAAATCGATAACTTTACAGTATCGGATCAATAGACTTAACTATCGATGATATCATACCAATTTTATGAGCACGGTAGCGCTATTGATAGCTAGAACGATATATTTGTTTTTAATGTCAGTTTATTAGATACAATACTTAATATAATTTAAGGGCTGAACGTGTGCTGTGACTCCTATTATACAATTTAATAATATTTAACGTAATAAATAGGAAATCGATATGGGAACACTGGCGAATCTCTCTAGGAATTTACATTCCTAAACGCCAGACGGCCACGTAAAAGTAAAAAATACTATAAAATTGACAATGTCGAATTAGAAGAGAATTATTTATAACATTCCCAAGTTCGAATGTACTTTTTGACATGTATTTGATTCACGAAGTCATTAGTCATAACTAACAAAATTTGTTTTTCGAAGCTTGAACAGAATCTGTTATGGACATGTTTTTTGACATGTATTTAATTCACGAAGTCATTAGTCATAACTAAAAAAAATTGTTTTTCGAAGCTGGAACAGAATCTGTTATGGAATCTTACATGAGTCAATTAAGTCTATGGATCTTGTATATGATTTCATTCAGTTCTAAAAGCTTGGTTAGTTTCACCTCCATTCATTAATAAGCCGTTTATTTTGTAAGCCGTGCATATTGAAAACATATCTGGCACCTTGAAGGCCGCGCTAAAAGCGACGTGTATGTCTACCGACTGTCAGAATCGTTTTCTGACCGTGCTCGCAAATATCGCTAACCTACCAAAGATTACGGATTTCATAATTATGTTACTGATATAGAGTTTCATCTATCTAGCGTGCTAGATACCCAGAACTCTAAGGTTGGGTTAGTTTAGGTTATGTTACCCAGAACTCTAAGGTTGGGTTGATTTACAGAAATTGGAATTTGTTTGTCATCAAAAGGCGAAACAGGACCATTTTTTTTAATTTGAAAGATACCACCAAACGCCGATTCTAGGTCCGATTGTGATCATAAACAATTTTTGATCAGCAGAAAAGCAAAACCGTCATGTTAACTGAAACGGACCTTGAATTAGCGTTTAAGAGGAATCTACAAGCCAAAAATATATATTTATTCTTGGTATACCTTGTAGATAATGGGCATTAAAATCGCTTGACAAACGGAGTCCAGAAACGTTCGATTTCAAGCACCAAACTGGTTTTTATTTATTTTGTAAATAATTTTATAAGATAGCAAAAAAGTTAATCAAGTGAAACTGTCACAGATAATCTTAGCTATAATACTGTATTTTTATAAGTTGTTTCATTTCTATTGAAAAAAAATTTGTTAGTAGTTTACATTTATATTTTTTATTCAGTAAATTATAATTTTATTTGTATTATACCCAAGCGAAACGATAAGAAAATTCAATTTCTCTAAAGCATATTTTTGGTATTCATAATGTTCACCAATTCGTTATAAAATTTAATCAAAATAGTGATTTAGCATTAAGATTCGCATTAACGGAGACTTGTCAAATGTAAAACAAACAAAAAAAACAAAATATCACCAAATATTTGTGAAACATCCAAATTTTGTGGTTGGTGTTGTTGTCATAATGATTCAATTAGTACTGTATCAGACAGAAGTGAGATACATAAGACTGTAAATGGGCCGGTGATTCCAATCTGTGGAGGCGGAAGATGTCGTCCTTCAGTGGCGTGGGGGAGTAGAACGAGGCCATCTCTGAAGCCGCTGTAGAGCTGGTCCAATCGCTTGTTTTTGATGCTGATCCCGGGTCTGGTACAAAGGGGTAGGCAAGTCCGTGGTCCAGGATGAGGCGGGGGTCAGAGTAAAAGAAGGCGAGCAGAGGCAGAAGTCGGAGCGAGGTAGAGGGCAGAGCAGAGAGAGAGTTGTAGAGCTGGTGATGGTTGCTGGCTATCTCCCCTTTCTAAGGGGTTTGTGCCCGTTTTATAGGCCGCCGGCGGTGGCCCCACGCTCACACGGCTCTCGCTTTCTCTTTGATTCTAGGAATCGAGAGCCGTGTTGTGACGCAATGGCGACGCCCCGCCGGCCCGTTTACCGCCGCTCGGCCGGTAATTTCGGGCCGTGGTCGAACGTGACCACGGCTTTCCTTTGTTTGGGCACGATCCTCAGAACCGTGCCCGTGGGACGTAATGACGGCGTACCACCGGTCATTTGTAACGCTATGACGGCGCACGGCCGCTTGCTTTGGGCCGTGGCCGAACGTTCCCACTGCGTTTAGGCACGATTTTCATAATCGTGCCCGAATTATATCTCATTTTATTTCACCAGCTCTCACTCTCTGCCCGTATTCCTATAGCCCAGCTCTGACGTTTTATTTATAACAAGATCTCAAATACTTTTTACATCATTTTACATACATTTAAATTTTACATTATTCATATTTCGGACAGTTTGTTCAATTTAACAACAGGGCAAATAGCAAATTTTAATATGGGGCAACCGCGTCTGAGCCCGGAGCAGTACGTCCGTTACAATTACAATGGGGAATATTGTACAATGGGGAATATTGTACAGTGGGGAAAATTGTACAATGGGGAATATTGTAAAATGGGGAATATAGAACAATGGGGAATATTGTACTGAGGCTCACATTACAAAATAATGTATTCAAATTCTCTTTTGTTCTACCAAACATGCAATGCAACCATCAGTTTCCAATCTTTATGTATTAACTCTTCATGAATTAGTAGGTGTAGGTATCCTTTATTTTATATTATTATTTTTTTAATAAGTTTGGGAATCAAACATTAACTCTTTAAGTTTTAAACTATTTCGATTTTTCATTCTTTTTCTCCTTTGCCTTTCTTTCATTTTTTTTTTAAATCTTAAGCTGTACAAAATATGTATGTGAATTAATTTCAATTTTGTCTCCCGTATAACGAAAATTCCTGCTAGTTGGACAAACATTTTTCAATTTTTTATAATAACCTGTACTGAATAAAAATAATTAAGTTATGGTACTGTAAATAAAAAAAATAATTAAAAGTTGACGTACACTTTTTTTTTAGAAAAGTTATTAAAGAAGAAAATTAATCTCATAAATCTAAACGAAACATGAAACAGAACAAGACAAATAAAATGTTTACGGTCACAACTAGGAATCGAACCCAGAATAAATCCTCCGGTTCTTAACTGACAATAGCTTTCATGTTGTTAGTCTGGTGAGAGCCTTTTCTGAGAGGAAACTGTTTTTAATTAGAAAAACGATTTTGCAAAGGTTTTATTCTAATCGAAGCCTTCGTGAGAAGGTGAGAATGGTGGTAGTTTGGAATAACGTTAGCGGTTCAACAACTCACACCAATTAATTAAACGTTATATTTGTCGATATCATGACGATATTTCAAAGATATTTTAAAGCTAGGTTTTTATTTGAGAACGTAATGTTTTTTTAGTTTTCTGTGTCTTGTTCTGTTTGATGTTTCGTTTAGATTTTTAGTATTATCTTCTTCCTTGAATTTGTGACATGTTTCCCAAAAATGACAACATTGGCTCTATATAAGAATATAATAATATGATAATAAGCTTTTGTGGCTAAATACTGTTAAGTTAGTGATTTATTTATCAATTGGCGAGTCAAAGAGAGGTGACTTAAGATTCGGAGTTGGGTATAGTAAAAACATTGAAATAAATTAAAGAACCATCAGATTTATTATGTTCAACGGTGAATTTGGTCGAAAGAAATCATAAATAACAATATTTTCAACAAACAATGAATGAAAACAATTTTGAAAAAAATGTTAAAAAAATAGAACTAACATACAACTACTATCACATATTATAGGTAAGCATAAAACACTGTTAATATGAAAACATATGGAATCATTCATTAAAACCTGAAGATTGTTAGTAGTGGGCGGCAGAGTGGGCGGCGGCAACAGCGGCTTGGTGGGCGGCCTTGGCGTGAGCTACCTCAGGGGTGTCTACTACACGTCCATCATGTCCCAGAGGGGCGGCTCCATGAGCGTAAGATCCATGGACGGCAGGGGCGGCATAAGCTCCGTGAAGGGCAGGGGCGGCGTAAGCACCGTTGTAGGCACCGTTGTAAGCTCCATGGGCGGCACCGCTGGAAGCAGCGGCAACAGCGGCGTTGTGAGCGGCCTTAGCGTGGGCAACTTCAGGGGTATCTACGACACGTCCGTCTTGACCGATGGGGGCGGCTCCATGAGCGTAGGCTCCAGAGTAAGCTCCAGCGTAGGCGGAGGCACCGTTGTATCCATTGTTGTAGTGACCGTTGTCCTGGCTTTCAGCCAGACCTTCTCCCTTCCACTGTCCTTCTTCACCGTTGTAAGCGGGGGCGGCGTATGCACCGTTGTAGGCACCGTTGTAAGCTCCATGGGCGGCACCGCTGGAAGCGGCGGCTACAGCGGCGTTGTGGGCGGCCTTAGCGTGGGCAACTTCAGGGGTATCTACGACACGTCCGTCGATTCCGATGGGGGCGGCTCCATGAGCGTAAGCTCCGGAGTAGGCTCCAGCGTAGTTGGAGGCACCGTTGTAGGCACCATATCCATGGTCGTACTGTCCATTGTCCTGGCTCTCGGCCAGACCCTCTCCCTTCCATTGTCCCTCATCATGGCTGATGTAGTTAGCGGAGACCACGGCTCCCACGCACAGGAAAGTGAAGATCTAAAATTCGATAAAAAGTCATTAGTATAATCAGTTTTGTGTCTTCAGTTTTCAAGAATATTATTATTATGAAGAATATTTTTATTTTCTATTAACTTTGAGTTCTAAACTTACAATAGCGTTCATGTTGATAGTCTTGTGTGAGCCTTTTCTGAGCTGAAAACTGCTTGTGATTAGATTGAAGTCCACGCGGAGGTTTTATACTAACCGAAAACTTTCTTCCTTGTGCATATCCTTGGTTGGGAGGGGGGCATTCAACTTTTTTTTGTGAGGCTTCGCTAAATGTTATGATTGGCTCGCTCTTGAAATATTAGATATTAGAACGGATATAATTTCACAGCCGCATGAAATTTCGTAATATTAATATTGCATTCGAAAGCCGTTTTTCGCAGAGAGAAGTCGATTAAATTATCAGCAAGATTTACATTTTCCCTTGCTTACATGAAAATCTTTTTTTCTTGCCTACTATAATAATATAATAATATTTCAAGCAATTTTAAATCTACTAACACTGAACACTTCTAAAACCAAATACATGAGATTCAGCTCAACCATAAAGGGACAACCTAGTACAACACACACAATAAAAACACATAATCATGACTGTAAATCCTATAATACTGAACCTAAATGCAATTGTGAAGATCTTGAATGTGTGAAAAACATCAAGTACCTAGGTGTTATAATAGACAATCATCTTAAGTGGAATTATCACATTGACAATCTTACAACTAGGGTAAGAAAAATTACTCACATTTTATTTGCAGTGCGAAACATAATTAGACAAGTAGATCTAAGAAAAATATATTTCGGACTGTGCAACCCCCTCTTAATGTATGGTTGCATTGGCTGGGGAGCATCAGGAAGATCAATTCTAGATCCGCTTATGAAGGCCCAGAAATCAATAATTAAAGTCATAATGCGCAAACCATATAGGTTCTCTAGCGATGAGCTCTTTAAACAATTTAATGTACTTGATGTTCGTCAAAACTATATAAAAAAGGTTATTATCCATTTACATAAAAATCTAGACAATATTAATAAAATTGATTATAAACACATCACAAGAAGCCACACCAGAAATGACCTTATGATCCCAACAAGCAATACGGCAAAGTACCAAAGGACACACACATACTTGGGACCTAAATTCTACAACAAAATCCTCCCTGAATTAAACATAAAAACTTGTAATATTTCATACATAGGCCCAATAATAACTAAATGGTTGATTGTACTGGGCAGAGGAGAATGTGAAAAAATTTTAAAAAACGTCACGTAATAAATAGACATAGACTAATCACACACTATATATATATATTTCCCATTATTCTAATTATTGCTCATACACAATTGAAACATACACAACAGCTCAAGTTCGACTCTATCATAAGATTGTAACGATTAAACATCACAAATTAAAACATTAATGAGATATATTATAGACATAGACAAATCACACACTTACTTTCACATATTTTTTGGTTTCTTGGAACGGGGAATTCGCCTAGTTAGGAACCAATAATTTCGACCTGATAAGGTACAATAATCAATAATCACAAAATATTTTAATTATATCTTGTATATAACATATTGTACTGTGTGTAAATTTAAATGAATAAATAAATAAAATAAATAAATTTGCACTTCACAATTTAAAAAAATTAATTATAATAGACGAAACGTAAGAGTGGACAAAAAACGCTTTATAAAAAATATTTATTGCACAAAAAGAGTACAAAGGGTATAACTTATAGGTTACATCCTATTTCTTCCAGCTAACCCAACAACGAAAAGATTATTTTATAGCAGTTTCTCCCTACTTACCGAACTAACCCTAGTTTTGGTAGTTGTTAACTAACTCTTGTTTGGTTATTGTTATTTAATCTTCGTAATGGTAGCTGTTTACTTACCCTAGTACTGGTAACTGTTAACTAACCCTGGTATTGGTAATTGGATACTCACCATGGTAGTGGTAATTGGATACTCACCATGGTAGTGGTAATTTTTTACTAACTCTGGAATTTGAAATTTTTAACTAACCCTGGTATTGCTAATTTTTAAATGACCCTGGTATTGATCTTTGTTAACTCTTTGGTAATTGTTAACTAATCTTGGAATTGGTCATTGTTAAATAACCCTTTCATTTTTAATTTGTAAACCGATAATATAATTGTTTGGTTACAGTTTTCTTCTCTATTGTGATTTTAGGTTTAATGTCTACTCAGAATGTTTTTACTTCTGAAGTGATGTTCATTTTGTTTTATATTATATTGTTTTTTCTTGTTCCATAAAAGCACTGTTATTGTTAATTATTTTTTCTCTTATCATTATTTTGTATATACTGTACATTTTTGATGTCATCTTATTTGATTAATATTATGTAAAGATAATTTTTGTTGGAATAATTGGAAGAATATGACAATAGAATATTAAAATATTTATTTTAAAGTTTTTTATTGTTAATTTGATGTGGAATAGCACTAAACTGCGCTGTACAAGTGTTATGTTATAATTATTTACCCAGCCTTTTTTAGTATGGTAGTTGAAATGGCTTTAGCCGATCAGTTCTGAATACCCTTTTGCCTACTACCCAATCTTCTTCTTCAACATTTCCTTTCCCTCCACACTCTCATTAACAATAGAACTTATCCCCCATTTTTGATACCATAGTCCCACTGGCTCCGTATAGTTAGCTGAAAGAAGTTGGTAGACAGACAGTTAACACTAGAAAGACTGTAGCCGTCATTTTGACGGCTGCTCGATGCAAAATGACGATATTTCGATTGTAGTTTATTGTATTCATTTGTTTTTTTTCTTTTCATGATTCTCGATTTAACGAATACGGTTATAAAAACATGTACGTATCTTATTTCCTTTTTGAAATACAATGATTTATATCTACAAAGACCGCGTCCGTGAATTTGTTAACAACCTCTTCCTCCAAATTTTACAATTTTGTGTTGTGGATGTAATCAACCTTTTTTTTTTGGAATCCGATAATAAATTTTATCACACAATTTTAAACTATAATATCCCTCAAATAGGTTATATATTAACCGATTCAAATAACAATTTAATATCTTTGTGCATAAATACTTTTTCTTACCAAAAGCTTAGTCATAGAGTTTTGTATATTTGAATGTAATATATATTTGTATTGCACGTCTTGAGTTTCCCCAGGACGTTATTCCATATCTGAGTAGATTTCGATAGTGACAAATAGATTATTTTTAACGTATTTATAGGCATGAAATATTTGATTTTGTAATTTCACCCCGCAATAGCTCGTAAAAACTTACAAATATTAACTACGTGCGCATCCTATTTCATGTACGTGTCTACAATTATCCCCAAAAATACATACGTTGTTACCAGTTCAAAGATTCCACATTTACAGGGCTGTGTTAAATTGTGTATACATTCAAAAGCACATGACTTCATTATAGGTGTGATGGTATATTTGGCATGTGGAGATTGTATATGCATTAATTTTTTTTTTTTAATGTTTTATAAGGCCCTCATCAATGTATAACAAAGGTGAATATTTAATTCATGATTGAAATAAATATTATTTATAAGGTTGGTCTGATAATTGCCTCCTGTGGGACTCCCGTTGAAACGTATTTGGCTTTTGTATACGTTTTGAAGATATTCACTTTAATAAGTCGATTTTTACTAAGCATATTGTGAAAATTTTAATTCTGTTAACTTCACCCGCCATAACATAGGGGCATCGCTAGCATGGCGAGTTAAATTACACAATAAATGTTAAGAACTGTAAATTTTATTTTTAAATTAATAAAATGTAAAAAAATGACCATTTTGTGAACAAAAGCACCACTTATGAAGATATTACATAAATTGATAAAAACACCTGTCACCTACGGTTTCAGCAGTTAAAGAATCTCATAACTCGCATGAATAAATTCATTGCTAGATTCCAAAAAACATTGTTGACTGCCAGCTTTAGTGTCATCTCGAATCTAAACTTTTACACTCTTTATACGATGTGTAACAGAAACACCGTTAAACGGTTGTGAAGTGATTTATTTGTTGGTAAGGCTGTTAGCGTTCAACTTTGTTTGTGGAACAACTTTGCATAAAACGAACCGATATAAAATAATACATATCTTAGGAAGCTGAAATAAAAGTGAAAGTACGGAGTGAGTTTAAAAAAAAGAATGAAATAATTTTTCGTACAACATTTATTTATCACACATTAATAATTTTAGATACGGATAAAAACACTAAATTACATTATATACAACTACAATCACATCAAACGTTAGACTTTTTCAGATGGTATTTTGAGGTCTAATTCGAATCATTCACTAGAACATGAAGATTTTTAGTAGTGGGCGGCAGTGTGGGCGGCGGCAACAGCGGCTTGGTGGGCGGCCTTGGCGTGAGCTACCTCGGGGGTGTCTACTACACGTCCATCATGTCCCAGAGGGGCGGCTCCATGAGCGTAAGATCCATGGACGGCAGGGGCGGCATAAGCACCGTTGTAGGCACCGTTGTAAGCTCCATGGGCGGCACCGCTGGAAGCGGCGGCAACAGCGGCGTTGTGGGCCGCCTTAGCGTGGGCAACTTCAGGGGTATCTACGACACGTCCATCTTGACCGATGGGGGCGGCTCCATGAGCGTAAGCTCCAGAGTAAGCTCCAGCGTAGGCGGAGGCACCGTTGTATCCGTTGTTGTAGTGACCGTTATCCTGGCTTTCGACCAGACCTTCTCCCTTCCACTGTCCATCTTCACCGTTGTAGGTGGGGGCAGCGTAAGCACCGTTGTAGGCACCGTTGTAAGCTCCATGGACGGCACCGTTGGAAGCGGCGGCAACAGCGGCATTGTGTGCGGCCTTAGCGTGGGCAACTTCGGGGGTGTCTACGACACGTCCGTCATGACCGATGGGGGCGGCTCCATGAGCGTAAGCTCCGGAGTAGGCTCCAGCGTAGTTGGAGGCACCGTTGTAGGCACCATATCCATGGTCGTACTGTCCATTGTCCTGGCTCTCGGCCAGACCCTCTCCCTTCCATTGTCCCTCATCATGGCTGATGTAGTTAGCGGAGACCACGGCTCCCACGCACAGGAAAGTGAAGATCTGAAATTTGAGAAAAAGTCATTAGTATAATTAGTCTTGTGTCTTCAAGAATATTATCATTTTCAAGAATACCTTCCGCGCACAGGAAAGTGAAGATCTATGAGTTGAAAATATCATTAGTTGTATTACATGAAAGAGAAATTCTTATTTTTTTTACTATAGAATGCAAATAAATCCATGGCTTTGAAACTTACAATAGCGTTCATGTTGATAGTCTTGTATGAGCCTTTTCTGAGAGGAAAACTGCTTGTGATTAGAATAATGATATTCCAAAGGCTTTATACTAATCGAAGCCTTCGTGAAAAGGTGAGTGGGGGGTAGTTTGATATGACGTTAGCGGTTCAACAACTCTGTTATCAAATTCATACTTGAAATTATTCACATGCACTTTCATATGTATGATGAATACCGTTATGGATAGAGAAATATCACAAAACCAGTTTAGAGGCACGTGGGGAATTAAAATAATTGAATTCTCGGACCTGTTTTATTTACGTGAGAAATTTAATAAACCATTATATTGGTATATATAATGAGACTTTGCAATGGATCTCGGAAATTTAATATCGTCGCATTAATTCGTAGAATGCGTAACTCCCAAATGTAAAATTTTACAGGAGGCACAAAAAACCTCGTAGTGAAAAAAAATGAAAGACGGCTTATTCTTTTTATTTATGTTTCGAACATATAATATATTTGGAAATTTATTTTCAATCATTAAACTTTTGTAAGTTAAGGCTTTCTATTTCAAATCGGAGTTAGGAAGTTTACGTAAAAACCGAGAATGGAGATACGCATTTTACAAAAGATACATACTTTTCTGCGAACAGTTTTATGAACAACCTAGCGGAAAATTTGGGAGATAGGAATTTTACATTTACAAAATAAAACACAACAATGTATGTGTATGTCGAGGCAGTCTATTTAGATGCATTTTAATGATGCGGAAGGTTATCGTTAAAGGAGTGGTAATCCTTTTCTAATGTCTGTTTTAAGTCTTGTAAATGCTGGTACTTTTCCTTCCTTAAAGGATTAAATCTGACTCTCAAGTGAAATCTTCAAACTCTGGAGATCATTACAGATTCGGCGACGGTTTTGTGCTGGGTGAGATCTACACTGACCGGGAGTAGTCGTGTCAGAGATGATCGTTAAGTGACGCTTGGAGTTGATGAAGGAGATTGTAGAAGAATTTGATCTGACATTGTCGATCACCCTTGTTGTCCTGTAGAAATAAAACTGATGTACTAACTAGAGTTTGAAAGACCCGGGCAAAGAGTAGCCATGACAGGAAACGTTGTGAAAGAGACTCCTCAGAGTGTGAAGATAGGTGGGAGAGACTTGAAAGTGGAACTGGTGAGCAAACATGTGCTTTAAGCGTAGAAACTCTTCATGCTCAGCATCACTTTGGAGTAAAGTGAACGCTTCATCTTGCCCGGCTGGTCGATCCCGAGGCGAGAAGAAAGGACGTCGATAGATGCGTGCGTTCCTGCGTACAATGCAGGACAATTGACCCTCCACCATCATCCCATGAAGCGGGTAATCTTAATGTTGTGACAACCTGGAGTCGCTTGGCAGTTGATGTTACTCATTTCGGTAGGAAATGTTTACTCACATTTATCGATTGCGGTCCAAGTAGATTTGCCGTGTGGCGGGAAATCGAGTCAGATAATGCAGCTTCGATTATCAGACATTTGTAAGAAGTGTTTCGGGAAAGAGGCCCGCCCAAAGTAGTTCTCATGGACAATGGTAATGCATTTTGTTCCTACAGTGTTACAGATAAGTGTAAGAGATGGAATGTTCGTCAAAGATTTTGCGCGGCATACCGACCAGCTGGAAACGGTATAGTTGAACGACATCATCAAACAATAAAGAGAACTGCAGCCAGAAGTGGAAGCAATCCCCTGCAGGCAGTGTTTCGGTACAATCTTTGGCTGCAAAAAGCCAGGATGATCGAGGTATTGCGCTGTCTAGTATAGTTCACACTTCACACTCGTGGAGACACCCTTCTGCGCAAGTGAATATAGAAGAGGAAGTATTGACTGAGCTCTAAGTGGGCGATCTTCTTGCGGTTAAACCAGTAGATGGGAGATGCACATCGTGCATGGAAGGGTGACAGGACTTACTTCAGTCAACAACATCGAAGTAGATGGCATACCAAGACATGTGCTTGACCCGCGGAAGATGCCTGACAGAGAACGGACTGTGTCTGAGGAGAGACGAGATGGAATTGCCGCACGTTCCACCGTAAATATTTTGGGTTTGTTTGAAGAGGACAGTGAAGAACCGGATCCGGATATGCATCAGGAGGAGATCCATTTGCAAAGAGATGGTGACCTTGAAGAAGAGATAATCACAGAACAAGGACCTATTAGGTATTTACGAAACCGCAGAGGCACATAAAACAAGAGAGCTACGGCAGAGCGTCACACGGTGCAGAAGACGTCAGTTTAGACTACAGATACAAAACACTATTCGTGACTTCACAATTAAAATTAAGGTTATAAAATGTTCAAAATTGATTAATCAACTTATCTCAGTTAATTTCACGGTAAAACTATTACACCGTAAATAAATTTCCTCAGTCAAAAACACAACAAGCGTGCACGGCTCACCGGCCAATACTGAATTAAGGAGTTACGAAGTATTCGCGAGTAAAAATGGCACCATAATTTTACGCAGTTTTCTAATTTGTGTTTATCTAAAAGGTTAATTTTTTTTTAATTTTTCAGTTTTACTAGTCGATGCGGGTCTAATTTTAACACCAGATGGCATTAAAAACGTATTTTCGAAAAATTTGGAGTTACGCAGTCTACGAATTAATGCGACGATATGATTTATCTTAAGATGACACTTGTTCATGTATTGATATGTATTCCATTCTGGACAAACGCAAATTTAAGGAAAGCGTGAATTGTTATAATAGATTGCTTAAGGCTTGAAAAATAGTTTTATTTATTTATGTCTATTCTTGAATACACATTTTACAAATGATTACAGTGGTTTATATTGTAGTACAGAAAAGAGGTAAAAAAAATAAAGAAAATAGGTTGTTGTAGGTAAAACTGTGTGTGAACCTGTGCTGAGGTGTTAACGTGTTTGTGATTAAGAGTGACAGGTATTAGTGTGTTGTAGTAGAAAGTTATTTTTTTTTAATTTGTTTTTCTTACAAACATATATTGAAACATAAAAACACACATTTCTATGTGAGTGTATGTATTTTTGGATGATTCTTGAAAAACATGTGTAATTTTTAATTTTATTTATTATGTTTTGGTTATGTTTGGTTTGGAATTATAATCTTTTTAATAAAGTGAATATCTTGTTTTTTTATCTAAGCTACGATATCTTTTTTGAGAAAGTTTGTAGATATATTTGTAGTAAGTAATTGTTTTAAAAAAAGGGCATACTGTTAAAAAGTTTGTTTGCGTAGTATTAAAAGTGTCTTTGTCCGTGTGTGTCATCGGAATGTTCAGTGTTTTATTTATTGAGGACCTGGTTTTTATTATGGCTTTTGGTTGATTTGTAAGATGAAGATTATTACGGATGAGGTGTAGGAGAGCAGTTTTGGCGTAAAGTTGTCTTATGTTAATACGAATATTAGAGGAGCGCGGAAATATAAAAAAAACAATAATAATTACGCAAAAATGGCGAAAATATATAATAAAACACGATTCGTTTGAAATAGAGAAAAAGTCTCTCGAAAAGTGGTTTAGTTACATTTAAAGATACACTGTGAATTTCATTCCTATGACGTATTAAATAACGATCGATTATTTTTTAAAACAATCCAAAATTATCTATTTGGGATGCGGGTATGAGCATTGTTCGAGCCGGAATCCAATTAAAAAATATCCTTACAATAAAAATTTATAGTGATATATTACAAAAGTAATAACATACAATGAAAACGTAATTAATATAAATGATCAGCCAAAACTCATATAAAAAGATTTGATGTGATTTATTTGTTGGCAGATCATTGCCCTGTCCGGTGTGTATTGAAAAACGTAAGTTTATCGGTTGCGCACTCAAAGGTTAACACCGCCTATTTCGTTTCCCTTTGCGCAAGGCCGAATTCTTTACATTTCCGTACAACTTCCCTATTATTTGTACAATACTTCCGATTAAAGACTTGAAGCGATATACATTGCTAAGTGATATAGCATTTAAATAGATTGTGTAGTATTGTAATTTTTTTCGGATACCTTAGTTATTTTAACTTGCTGTTCCAACTACCACAGCTTTATTTATTTCATAGAAGGCAGCTTATTGTAGTATTTTAATTGTGTTACCTTCGTCCTTCAAGGATCTTTACCATTACATTCATGTTTCAAGCAATGATGAAATGCAAAATACATATTCGTATCTTATAAGCTTTTGCATGCTTTTGAATGAATATAATTTAAATAATTTGAATTATTGTGGAGCCAAGAAAGAGCAGCGCCAAGTATTTAATAAAAATACGGTTATTTCATTTTCAGAAATCTCATCAACAAATAATTGTCCTAAAGACTTTACGTACGTTTTTTTCGTTTTCCTCATTATTTAAATGAGTAGTTCCGTGAACAGTAGACCTCGCGTGCAAAAAGTATGTTTTTAATTATCATTTTTAAAATCATAAATTATTAAAATACGAAATTATGCAATTTTTCCAAAGAAACGCCACAATTTATTATTTTATTTTTTATGTGAAAATTCAGGTTTGGTCACCAATCGCTAATTCATTAAAAAATCTATTCAAATTATCGGTAAACCAGTTAAAAACGGGACTGAAGGCCGCTTCCTGGTAAACTTTTAGTAACTTCGTAATCATTTCGGGACACGTTTTCTTGCACCTGCGTTTTTCTTAATAATATTTAATGACGAAATGTGAAAATGTTAGGTTAGGTGAGGTTCACACTTGTTCCGACATTATGACAAATCTTTGTTATTTTATTAATACTTTGTAACGTGTTCCGACATTATGACAAATCTTTGTTATTTTATTTTTATTTTTTTATTTAGTAAAAGATTATACATTTATAAACATTATTTAAAAAATGTTTTGACTGCCCAACTAGGATGATTCCCGTTTTAGGACAGTCAAATTAGGATGAGTATTAACATTTTGATAAGTTGTTTGATAAGTATAGTACCTATTAAAATAATAATGAAATAAAAAGTATATGTACTTTTAACTGGTGCCTAAGCCTACTAACATATTTTGTAAATATGAATAACAAAGAGAAGAAATAGAATAAAATAAAATATTCAATTGAACATAAGATTAACTGCTGCTTGGATAGCATTCTAATTTAAAAGTACTAGGTAGGTACATATATACACATAATGATAAAGATTAGAACATAAAGGTATCTTTTACATGGTTTATTTTTTGTTGGAGTTTTTGTTGTTTGTTTTTGGTTTGTGTTTGATTTAATTTTTTTGTGTAGTAAAAGTTCAATTTCCTTTCTACCTAATTGATGAAACCAATTAGTGGTCAATTTATGAAGAATAGCTGTGTTTTCCTTTTTCCAAGCATCAGGCATGAAGTTGTATAGTTTTGGACCTTAGAATGAGAAGTGTCTTTGAGCGAGATATGTTTTAGTTGTGAGTGGTACAATTGGATTTCTCCGTGAGTGGTGGGTGTCGTGAGAGTGGTTAATAGATGGGTAGAGGTGGCGTTGTTGATGGGTGTTTAAAATTAATCTTCTCATGTCTAACATCCAGAACTCGAAATTCTTCAAATAGTGCATCGCTATGATATCTAAATGGTTTTTCGAGGATTACCCTTAGTAGTGATTTTTGAGCTTTTGCTAATTTTTCCAAAACAGTTTTTGCACACCCACCCCAACCTAAGGATGCATAGTCTAGAAGTGACCCACACATAGCATCATAGATGAGTTTCAATTATTTTTTAGATAAGATATTTCTGACTGTCATAAACATGTACGTAAGCTTTCTAACCTTTGTGGCAACTAGATCTATGTGTCCGTCCCATCTAAGATATTTGTCTAATATGCATTTTTATAGTATATTTTTTGTCTAGTCTGTATTCCAATTTACAGCAATTACAGGTAGATGAGTAGAATCAATGCATTTATGTATCAAAATATTATATGATTCCTTGGAATGGCCCGCTTCTGTCGCACTAAATCGTATAAATTTAGTTTTTTTCGAATTGAATGTCAAGAGATTATAGTCTAACCAAAGTTTTAGCTGTTTTATTCCACTTTCTTATTTCTAGTGTACATCATTTTATTAATAGTTTATCACGAAACCTATCAATTCATTCGATGAGGGCCTGAAATCCCGTTCTTAACTGGATAACGTATAATTTGAAGAGATTCTTAATAAATTAGCAATATTTTTTATCAGCAAGCATTCTACGTGCAGCTACAGAGGTCAACGGAAAAGTTGGACAACATCTATTGTTTATTGTAATGACTTACTATAAAAAACATGCTTTTTCGCTGTCGTCAAGAACATTGATAAATGCATCGATCAAATTAATGACACCAAACACAGCAATTCATTTTAAACCTGTTTTGCTAATGATTTTAACTCGATATTTGACGCACCGCAAAAAAATGACAATTGGCGAATTATTTTTGCTGGCGTAATGGTTGTCGAGGGTCATTTTTTAATAATACGAAATGTTAAGAATTTGTGGCGGTTATACATACTTTTATTTTAATGCATAATTGGAGGGCGCGGTTTTATAAATGTAGTATTTTATGGAGATCGATCATGAAGTTATAAACTATAAACATCAACAAAAGCTAGTCCTAGTGAGGTTAATAATGAAATGTAAACAATGATAACATCTAGCAATGTATAACAATGATAACATTCGTCTTAAATATATCTAAGTACACTTCATGTAGTATACTTTTCGTTTCACTTATTATTTTGATGTAACAACTATTAACCAATTATGTAAACATTACGAGGGATGTGAAGGCTGATAGAGAAATTAAAAGTAGGGTAAATGAAGGTAACTTATATTAATGGAAGACTGAACGCAGTTGGCGCTAGCAAAAAATTGTCCAAAGAAGCGAAATTAGCAGTCCACAATAGAGTACTGGTACCCTGATGAATGGTAGTGAAACAAGGAACTGACAGAGGAAGGATTAAAGTAGACTGAAAGCTGTAGAAATGTGTGTGCGGTAAAAACCATGTAAGATCGTGTGAGAAATGTGGAGATCGGCAAAGAATACAAAGCTTAGAAAGGGACGCTTAGATGTTTTGGGCATGTAAAACGAACGGGCGAAAAAAGAAGTGTAAAGATAATATATGACGCAAATGTGAATGGTAGCAGATGTCACTGACGCCTGAGGAGGACATGGTACAATCAAGTGAATCAGGTACTCGAGTCGGACCATGTCAAGAGTCAGAATAATAGAAGAGTAGGTATGAGACGATGTATGACAAGACCAAGTTGTTTCGCGGTTCGTCCTCTTTGCCTACCCCAGCGAACGGCGTGATAGTAAGTTAGTTAGTATCCATTTCTGCCGCCATGCATGAAATCACAGTACCTACCTCTAGGACGATTATGTGTTTTTACTTATGACGGCATAATAACACTTTCCCAATACATGCAAACACCTCATCACCGGTTCTCCTAGTGAGTTGTTAACAAAACTTAAACGTCAACTGTATAAGTAAATAAATGTGTCACGTGTGATATATTTTTTTTGTAATATTATCTTCCAATTTTGTAAATTAAATGTTTTTTGTTTACACCATTTTTTTGAATCACATACGTATTTCTTATTTTTGTAAGGACGCTGTCAAGTTTAACTGCAAGTTAATAATGTAAATAGGATTAAAACCCAACAAATATAATCTTGCATTTTTACAAATAAGTGAATTAGATCTATTTTTCCTCCCACGTATAATAAAGGCCTCTTCAAGAACCACATTCATAAATTCCTTCCTAAACCCCCCACTTTAGTTACACAAAGCCAGTACACCAACCAGTAGGCGATGAGATGGAGACGGGAGATTTTATTCATCCCAATTTTGCAACGAAATATTACCCGAATTCGGGATAACACAGCACTGACCCAAAAAGCTCAGGGCATTTGGGTCTATAGCTCGGGTTCACTTGAACAAGCTCACGGATATCAAAATATTTTCGCATGCGAATCACACTATAGAAATATTAAATTGTAAATATTTCAAACAATCAGTACGTCTTCAAAGTCTTGTTATGCGGGTTATATATATTTATTAAAATATGTAATTGAGGAACAAATAAACAGCTAACAAATTATACAAGACATATTACGAAACGTTGGCTAAAGAAGGAGTTAGCGCAACACGGCATAACACCCCAAAAACAAATAGCAAAAATACTTTTGGCCGTGAAAATCTTAAATCATATAAGACATATTACATTTAAAACCATACAATACATAATAATTCCTCCTAATACCAATAGAGGATAAGTGTGAAAACTTAAAACAACACAAATATTATCATAACATTCACCAAGATAGATATTTTTGAAAGCACATGGGATTAGACTGAAATGACCGTGAAAACGCGAAATAATGGGTGTAGCTTTTAGCTTACCCCCACCGTTAAGGTTTCAGTGACTGCTAGTATCTAACTATAAAACCTCCGCGCGGACTTCGATCTAATCACAAGCAGTTTTCCTCTCAGAAAAGGCTCACTCAAGACTATCAACATGAACGCTATTGTAAGTTTAAAATCCAAAGAATTAATATTTAAAAATAATCTATCGCATTATTATGATAAAATACTTGAAGAAACTTATCATTCTGATAATAATTTCTCAAATTTCAGATCTTCACTTTCCTGTGCGTGGGAGCCGTGGTCTCCGCTAACTACATCAGCCATGATGAGGGACAATGGAAGGGAGAGGGTCTGGCCGAGAGCCAGGACAATGGACAGTACGACCATGGATATGGTGCCTACAACGGTGCCTCCAACTACGCTGGAGTCTACTCCGGAGCTTACGCTCATGGAGCCGCCCCCATTGGTCATGATGGACGTGTCGTAGACACCCCCGAAGTTGCCCACGCTAAGGCCGCTCACAACGCCGCTGTTGCCGCCGCTTCCAGCGGTGCTGCTCATGGAGCTTACAACGGTGCCTACAACGGTGCTTACGCTGCCCCCGCCTACAACGGTGAAGAAGGACAGTGGAAGGGAGAAGGTCTGGCTGAAAGCCAGGACAACGGTCACTACAACAATGGATACAACGGTGCCTCCGCCTACGCTGGAGCCTACTCCGGAGCTTACGCTCATGGAGCCGCCCCCATCGGTCAAGACGGACGTGTCGTAGATACCCCTGAAGTTGCTCACGCTAAAGTCGCCCACAACGCCGCTGTTGCTGCTGCTTCCAACGGTGCCGCCCATGGAGCTTACAACGGTGCCTACAACGGTGCTTACGCCGCCCCCGCCCTCCACGGAGCTTATGCCGCCCCTGCCGTCCATGGATCTTACGCTCATGGAGCCGCTCCTCTGGGACATGATGGACGTGTAGTAGTCACCCCCGAGGTAGCTCACGCCAAGGCCGCCCACCAAGCCGCTGTTGCCGCCGCCCACACTGCCGCCCACTACTAAAAATCTTAGTGTTCTAGTGAATGATTCGAATTAGAGGCCAAAATACCATCTGAAAAAGTCTAACGTTTGATGTGATAGTAGTTGTATATAATGTAATTTAGTTTTTTTATCCGTACCTAAAATAATTAATATGTGATAAATAAATTTTGTACGAAAAATTATTTAATTCTCTTTCTAAAATCACTATTTCCAATTTCCTAACATATGTTATTTTATGTATTATCGGTTCGTATCATTAAAAAAAATTTGTTGTACAAATAAAATTGAACACTAACAGCCTTACTAATAATGACATCACTTCACAACCATTTAAAGGTGTTTCTGTTACACATTGTATAAAGACTGTAAAACTTTAGATTCGAGCTGGAATTAATGATAAAACACAGTTTAACTCTGTTTTTTAGATCCGGCAACAATGTTTTTTGGCATCTAGCAATGAATTCACGCATGCGGATTATGAGATTCTAGGTAGGTGACAGGTGTTTTTATTTATTTATGTAATATCTTCATAAATGGTGTTTTTGTTCACGAAATGGTTAAATTTTTTTTGTATTTAATTAATTTCAAAATGAAGTTTACTGTCCATACCATTTATTGCGTTATTTCACCATGCGATGCCCCTATATTATGGCGGGTGAATTTAGCAGAATCAAATTTTTCATATTATGCATAATAAAAATTGACAAATTAAAGTGAATCTCTTCAAAACGTAAGCAAAGCAAAATACACGTGAACGGGAGTCGCACATCAAATTAACAATATAACTTAAAATAATTATTTTAATATTCTGTGGTCATATTCTTCCAATTATTCCAACAACAGTGATCTTTATATAAAATTGACCAAATAAGATGACATCAAATCAAATGTAAAGTATATACAAAGTAATGATGAGAGAACAAATAATTAACAATAACTGTCCTTTTATAGAACAGGAAAAAACAATGATATATAAAATAAGATGAACTTCGGTTCAGAAATAAGAACATTCTGAGTAAACATTAAACACAAAACCACAATAAGGAGGAAAACGGAAACCAAATAATTACCTGTTTAGGTAACAATTTCGAACCATGGTGAGTTTGCAATTACCAATACCAGGGTTAGCCAATACTAGGTTAAGTTTACAACTACCATTACGAGAATTAAATAACGATTACCAAACTAGGGTTAGTTAACAACTACCAATACCGGGGTTAGTTCAGTTAGTAGGGTGAAACTGACATAAAATAATCTTACATAAAACATTTTTATCTACTAAACGAAGCTCTTGCGTTTGTTTCGTCTATTATCTGATAGTATTATTATCCTAGCTTCTGGACGATGTGGGCCCTCTGATTGGTCAAATTCAAAATGTGTGTTTCGGGTAAATTCCGCTAACTTGAAAATTAAGACCCGATTTCATACTAAAATAGGATCGCCTCATTTCTTTAAAAGCATCGTTTCTGCTCAAATAATTTTTGGATAATATCGACGAAAATATGTTTTAGAAAGTAAAAGTCCATTGGATTAATTACATTACAGTAAAAATTATCCACAATTACGTTTTATATATTTGACGTCTGTCAAGAATCTAACATTCTAAGGTTCCTTAAAAATGTCAATCCCTCCTTTACCGGCCGCTGGAGTAGTTTCCCTATTGGCCGATAGAGCGCATAAGAGCGATATACAAATACGTACAATTTCATTTATTTAAACAACGCTAATTATTTACGTGAAACTACCGTTTTAATACGCATTTACAAATAAAACAAACATTTGATTGAACTTAATGACAATAAACAACAATTCTTTGCATGTACGATTTTGAAAAATATTGATATTTAATATTATTTATGTAAATAATAATTTTGCACTATTCTTACAGAACACCGATATGATATACGCGGAAGTATAGGCACTGCCAACCCAATAAAATAATTTTTTATAAATTTAATTTAGATTAAATTTGATAATATTATTATTAAGTTCTGCAAGTGTTTTAGTTTTTTATTATTGTGACCAGCTGTTTCGGCTAACAAGGCCATTTTCAAACTGTGGTTAGTCCACATTGAGACGACGTTTTTATACTATTTCAAATGTAAATTTTGAAGGTGCATACATTGATTTATTACTGGTTACACCGATGACATGATCTATTGTTGGTTAAACCAATCTATGTTTTCCCCTCAGTAAATGGTAATGGGTTCTTAATTATTTACTATTGACTTTATTGCTATGAATTATTTGGGTGCATTATACTGCTTGGGTTTTGTGAAAATACTGAGAAGTGGTGAGTAAATTATTTTCCGTACTTTATTAATTAGTGTTAAATTTGGGTCATTCGTTCGTTTATTGATTTCTAATTGTTCAAGTAAATTTAATCTAATGCCCTTTTTTTCTATATGCAATGGTTTAGGACCCTTGTTGTTAAGTGGGGTATGATTATTCACCAAGAGATGTTCTGCGAATTTTGAGGATGTGTTTTTATTATCGTATATGTTCTTTGAATCTAGTTGAGAATGCCCTCCCCGTTTGTCCGATGTAAGTGGCGTTACAATCGGCGTGGTCACATTTTAATTCATATATGCCACTGTTATTGAGTATAGGGATTTTACTTTTAGAGTTTTTAAGGATTGTTCCTAAATTATTGTTTGTTCGAAAAGCTATATTTAAACCACATTTTTTAATTTCTTTTGCAATTTTTTCAGATATTGGGCCGAGGAATTCGAGACATGCAAATTTTTCTATATTTTTGTTATTTACCGGATATATTAAATTGATTTTATTTTTATATTTCTTATTTTTTATTATTTTTTCAATGTTATTTGCCTCATAGCCGTTATTAATCGCGATCGTTTTTATCGTTTCCTTTTCTTTTACATAAGCTTTATTGTCTAAGGGAATGTTAATGAGTCTATGTACCATTGAATGGTACGCTGATAATTTATGAGACCAAGGATGATTTGAATTTGAATTTATTGTTGTATCTGTAAAAGTTGGTTTTCTAAATATTTCAAAGGTATGTTTATTATTACTTTTACCAATTGTCAGATCTAAAAAGTTTATTTTACCTTCAATCTCATGTTCAACTGTGAAGCAGATTTTATTATTAACGGTGTTGGCCCAATTAGTAAAGATATCTAACTGTCGGTTGGTACCATTCCAACATATAATAATATTATCAAATTTAATCTAAATTAAATTTATAAAAAATTAAATGGAGTTCTACGAATTAAACACAAAAACAATAAATAAATAAAAAATAAATAAAAAAAAACCAATAAAATAACATGAAACACAATCGGAAGATAGGAACGCTTCGTTGATTGTAAAATTAGCCAACAAATCTTTTATCTTATATGTAGGTACTTATATATATAATAAAATTTCCATTTCATTTTCCAGGAATAAATATTTATTTAATACAATTATACATTAAGGTATTATTCGGAATCGCTGGACAAGGATAATACGAAATATTTTTAAATAAAACCTTCCGATTTACCTTAATTAATCTAAAAGGAATCTGAATGCATTTGGGAAATTTTTAATTTTAGCATTTTAATTTTTAATTTTAGCATTTTTATTCGTTGCATTGGATGACAGCCGGAATAATTTCTATTGATGACATTATCTTTTTTTGGTATTCCTGATATGAGTGGCTATAATTATTACCATTTACTCTATGCAAATACTAGGTAGGTGGTACTATTTTAGCCAAGCTCTAAAAATAAAATAAAGGTATTTAGGTTTGTTTTACAAATAAGGAAATATTTAAAAAAGATTATTATAGGTTAGGAAAGGTTAGGAAAGGTTAGGAAAGGTTAGGAAAGGTTAGGAAAGGTTAGTTTAGGATAGGTTAGGTTAGGTTGGATTAGTATAGTTTAAGTTAGTTTATAGGTTAGGTTAGATTATGTTGGATTATTATATGTTAGGATAAGTCAGGTCATGTTAGGTTAGTTTGGGTTATTATAGGTTAGGTAAGGATATAGGATAAGTTGGATTATTATAGGTTAGGTTAGGTTAGGAAAGGTAAGGTTAGGATTGGTTTTGTTAGGTTAGGTTAGATTGGATTATTATAGGTTAGGTTAGGATATAGGTTAGGTTAGGTTGGATTATTGTAGTTGAGGTTAGGTTAGATCAGGTTAGATTATTATAGGTTAGGATAGGATATTGGTTATGTAAGGTTAGGTTGGATTATTATAGGTTAGGTTAGGACATGGGTTAAGTTGGATTATTATAGGTTAGGCTGGATTATTATAGATAAGGTAAGATTGGGTTATTATAGGTTAGGTTAAATAAAATAATAATGGTAATAATAGCCAAATAAATCATTTATGCTTTTTAAGTAGGCACTATGTTGCCGGAATATTGTATTACATTATATATTTTTAATTTACGTTTTTCAATTGTCTCTAGCCGCTCATTTCAGGAATACCAACAAAAGAAAATGTTATCAACATAAATTATTCAGGCTGTCATCCCATTCAACGAAAGCGAATTTTCATTTTACGTAATTAAAAATTAAAAAGCTAAAATTAAAAAATTCCCAAATGCTGTTCGATTACTTTTATAGTAATTAAAATAAATCAGAAGGTATTACTTATTTAAAAAAAATCGTATTTTCCGTGTCCAGCGATTCCGAATATTTACCTATATTAATTTACCTTTACCCATTTAGGCAATTATTCGGGAAAGGTAAAGTTTTAGCCGAACAACTGTCATTCTTTTTATGCCTAAACTCCTTCCTGTTCCGTGTAACAATATATACTCACCCTCTCTCTGCGAATGACCTTATATCTACATATTAAATGAAATTGTTGTTAGTATCACTCAAACTAAGCGAAGTCCAACCAAGTGCCGCCCGCAGGGCCTAGCAGCAAAAAACCCGCGGAGTGGGTTTTTAACTGCTAGTTATTACTTAATCCTTTAAACTATGAAGCGGAAATTGCTCGAATTATTTTTTGAAAGACGAACCATTATAAAACGTAGGCAAGAAGAAAGGATTTTTCATGTAAGCAAGGGAAAATGTTAAACTTGCTGATAATTTATTCGCCTTCAACTCTCAGCCAAAAACGGCTTTTTTCTAGTGAGGTGTTCACGTAACATACAATATCACCCACACACAGTTTTACCTATATCAACCTTGTTCTTTATTTTTCATACGTTTTTCTGTACTTTTTTCTCTGTACTACAATATAAGCCAATGTAACCATTTGTGAAATGTGTATTCAAGAATAGACATAAAAAATAAATAAAGACAAAATCAATATGACGGAATTTCATGCAACTGTGAAATTATATCGTAGTTGTACTATCTAATATTTCAAGAGCGAACCAATCATAACATTCCACGCAGCCTCACAAAAAAAAGTTGAATGCCTCCCTCCCAACCAAGGATATGCACAAGGAAGAAAGTTTTCGGTTAGTATAAAACCTCCGCGTGGATTGCAATCTAATCACAAGCAGTTTTCAGCTCAGAAAAGGCTCACACAAGACTATCAACATGAACGCTATTGTAAGTTTAGAACTCAAAGGATTTATATAAATATATATACTTTCTTGATAGTGATAATATTCTTAAAAACTGAAGACACAAGACTATTTATACTAATGACTTTTTCTCAAATTTTAGATCTTCACTTTCCTGTGCGTGGGAGCCATGGTCTCCGCTAACTACATCAGCCATGATGAGGGACAATGGAAGGGAGAGGGTCTGGCTGAGAGCCAGGACAATGGACAGTACGACCATGGATATGGTGCCTACAACGGTGCCTCCAACTACGCTGGAGCCTACTCCGGAGCTTACGCTCATGGAGCCGCCCCCATCGGCCATGATGGACGTGTCGTAGATACCCCCGAAGTTGCCCACGCTAAGGCTGCCCACAACGCCGCTGTTGCCGCCGCTTCCAGCGGTGCCGCCCATGGAGCTTACAACGGGGCTTACAACGGTGCTTACGCCGCCCCCGCCTACAACGGTGAAGAAGGACAGTGGAAGGGAGAAGGTCTGGCCGAAAGCCAGGACAACGGTCACTACAACAACGGATACAACGGTGCTTCTGCCTACGCTGGAGCTTACTCTGGAGCTTACGCTCATGGAGCCGCCCCCATCGGCCAAGACGGACGTGTCGTAGATACCCCTGAAGTTGCCCACGCTAAGGCCGCCCACAACGCCGCTGTTGCCACCGCTTCCAGCGGTGCCGCCCATGGATTTTACAACGGTGCCTACAACGGTGCTTACGCTGCCCCCGCCCTCCACGGAGCTTATGCCGCCCCTGCCGTCCATGGATCTTACGCTCATGGAGCCGCCCCTCTGGGACATGATGGACGTGTAGTAGACACCCCCGAGGTAGCTCACGCCAAGGCCGCCCACCAAGCCGCTGTTGCCGCCGCCCACACTGCCGCCCACTACTAAAAATCTTCATGTTCTAGTGAATGATTTGAATTTGAGCACAAAATACCATCTGAAAAGTCTGACGTATGATGTGATAGTAGTTGTATATTATGGAATTTAGTTTTTTTCCGTATCTTAAATAATTAATCTATGACAAATAAATGTGGTACGAAAAATTATCTTATTCGTTTTACGTACTGGATATTTCCTTAACCTACTTGTACTTTTATTTCAGCTTCGTAAGATATATAAGGTTATATATTTTAGATACGCATTATATGTTTAGTGGTTCAACAATTGATTCTGGAAATTCCTTAATCGAGCGCTGTATTATGCTGCAGTAACTTTGCAGTCAGAGTCGTTGACGGTTTAGATTTTTTCTCTATAATTTATTTTAAAAACTTTTTATGGTTGTACAAATCAATGCAATATGATTTTATTAATTGAAGAAGACGATGAAGCTATTAAATCTAAATGAAACTCGCATCTCATTTTAAGAATTTTCAATATTATTTTAACCAATTTCGCTGTCTTTGTATGATTACCAAGTTGCACCCGAATAATTTTGTAATGTAGATATTGTATCGGAAAATGGGAATTATGATAATTCTCAAACATATTTACTTCGTTGTATCACACAAAGATAAAATATTAGTATTTGCTACACTACCTAAGATAATTATTTCATCAAACCATTCATTATTAAAACCCAATTCATTTATTTATAATTATTTTAACTTATGTTTGCTAGACCATGTTTTTATGCAAAGCACAAAGTGTAAAAAATTATTTAAAACAATTATTATTACTTGCTGGGGAAGTGCTCTGACCACTGAGCTAATTCGACACTTTCATTTTACCTCATTTTTAACTGTATTACACCACTGAGAGCTACCAATATTACCTTAATTTATTCAAATATTTATTGACATCTATGAATTTTCTACATGTCTGGGATGATTATTTTTATGGTGGAATGACAAAATGAGTATAACCTTAAGATACTATGGCGGCCTCCGTGGTTGAGGGGGAGGCTATCGTTTAGAAATTTGGAGATCGCTGGTTCAAATTCCGGCGTGCGCAAGTAATTTTGATTGTTGAATTTGTGTTATTTCACAAATTACCAATTTAAACTAATTAATTGTGTATATGCGGTACGTTGACAAGTGGAAGTTATTCTCAGTATCGCCCTGGTGTAAGACCACTATTCAGAATTGATACGTTGCTTGAAATGGCATTGAATTTGGCCGTGTTTTCCCCGCATTCTTCTTTCCTATCTCCTTCCCCTTCTGCTACACAACTTACCCCTGTTGGGAATGCCTTATTCTCCCTGGCACCAGACGGTTGAGAGCAGTTGGGACTGTTATGCGGTTTAAGATAAAAAAATATTAAATAATTATTGAAAGATATATAGTAACGTTAGGTACATACAAAATTCTTATTTCAGGTGAAAAATGTAGGTGAAATACTTACGTTTGTAATTATCATTAAATCACAATACTTGAACATTGAATAATGAAGGAAATAAAACATGGCGAATATATAATGCATACATAAAAATACCTGCATAACTATGAATCTATAATTGTAACCGTAACAGCTGTAACATAACTGTCCGAACTTCTTCCGGCTATATGGAGCCAGCGAGACTATGGAAACCCTAAATAGGAAGTGTGTAAGGAAAGGAAATATAGAATCGACTACCATAATACGGGCGTGTGTCTAGTGTGGTAGTCGAAAAGCATGTAAAAACTGTACACATTAATATTTCATGAATAAAGAAAAAAAAAAAAAAAAAAAAAAAAAAAAAAAAAAAAAAAAAAAAAAAAAAGAAGGTGAAGATTTGAAAATAGGGACCTGGATATCCAGATCCGATCACCAACTCCCCAATCCATTTCAAGCAACATATCGAAACTGATTGGAGATCTTTCACGAGGGCGATACTCAGAGTACGTACCATTCTGAAAACGTCTGGGTTAATAATAACAATTACGTCACATTTACATAGCGCAGTTTTGTGCTATTTCATATCAAGTGCATGAAGAAAATTGATTTATTGTTAATTTATTAAAAATCTCATCAACTATTTGTTTTCCTTTTAAAAATGGTACTAGAGGCCTATAAAGAATTATTTGAGAAATTGCGTAAAAAAAACTATCAACAAAGCACGAAAATGTTTTGAGGAATTCGGAACACGTGTTCTTCAAAAATATTAATATTTTCGCATCTCGTCCATTGTATTTACAAGGCCACCTGCGTTGAACACGTGTTGAACACATACATTCTGACTGACTAATATTTTATTAGGAAATGATCATGCACATTTTTAACAGTATCTTGATAAAAAAAGCCGTGTGCGCTTTACTATATTAAACTTTATAATAATAATTTTAAACTCAGTGATCATATTTTTTAAATTACTCCTACAGTGCTCCTAACATAGTTTTGATCAATAACCTGATTAAATCAAATAAATGGCCAGTGTGTACTAAAAAAATATAAGAAAACAAATTAAAGAGGAAATCAATTATTGTTTTTTTTTTATTTTCTCAATATAATACTTATGTACAAACTGATTAAATGTAAACTGTCGATTTCCCGAAAATTAATAAATAAATAAATAAAAATCATTATCTAACAATAACAGTGCCATTCAAGTACAGGATAAATCAAGAACATCAATTACCATTTACCAGGGTTTGTTCAGGAAGTACTAAATTCGCAACCGATGGTCAGATTGAAAAGAAATTCCGACAAAAAAAACAAGCCAAAACCGCCAAGGCTGTCAGATAAATTTGGGCGACCATTGATATAAGCAATTTTTTAAAATTATATCTTTTTTTACGCAAAATTAGTGGTTTATTAATGAACGGAGGCAAATTAACGAAGCTTGTAGGATTAAAATTCATCCTTTACGCGATTTATTAAATTCGATCGTACTGGAGAGACGAAATTCAGACACTTGTTTTGTAAATCTCGTATTATGACTAAAGATCTCACTGACAAATTAACCCAGTTGTGAATAAAGACCTCATTTACTAATTAACTCCATTTTAGTGCCACTACCAATGAATATTAAGGTTGATATTTCAATACTACTTTCCCAATTTATAAATATATTTTTAGGTAACTATAAATATGATGCTTGATGTTTCGGAATGTCAAATTACTCTAGTCTTTCCAGTATATATCAACAAAATTACAAATTCAGATTGATAGTTGAAATACTTCCAGATAGTTGAAAGATATCGCTTTAAAAAAATCGTTTTATTTTTTAAAAGACAAATCTTAATAATACGTATGCAGTGAGAAAAAAATTTACAGAAGGGTAATTGTGAATCTTGCTGATAACCTTAATTTTATCGATAACACTCGGCGATAAAATGCTTTCTAAGTCACTCTTAAAATAAAGGAATAATATTTCAAGAGCGAATCATTCATATCATTTAGCGGAGCCTTACAAAAAAATATCTACCGCCCCCCTCCCTCCCAAGGATATGCTTAAGAAAGAAAGCTTTCGGTTAGTATAAAACCTCCACGCGGACTTCAATCTAATCACAAGCAGTTTTCCTCTCAGAAAAGGCTCACACAAGACTATCAACATGAACGCTATTGTAAGTTTAGAATCTACCGAATGATAAATAATTGAAAAATAATCTAATGCTTGATAATGATAAACAAATAAATAAACTTAAAGAAACGTACCATATTGACAATAATTTCTCAAATTTCAGATCTTCACTTTCCTGTGCGTGGGAGCCGTGGTCTCTGCTAACTACATCAGCCATGATGAGGGACAATGGAAGGGAGAGGGTCTAGCTGAGAGCCAAGACAATGGACAGTACGACCATGGATATGGTGCCTACAACGGTGCCTCTAACTACGCTGGAGCCTACTCCGGAGCTTACGCTCATGGAGCCGCCCCCATCGGTCATGACGGACGTGTCGTAGACACCCCCGAAGTTGCCCACGCTAAGGCCGCCCACAACGCCGCTGTTGCCGCCGCATCCAGCGGTGCCGCCCATGGAGCTTACAACGGTGCCTACAACGGTGCTTACTCTGCCCCCGCCTACAACGGTGAAGAAGGACAGTGGAAGGGAGAAGGTCTGGCCGAAAGCCAAGACAACGGTCACTACAACAACGGATACAACGGTGCTTCCGCTTACGCTGGAGCTTACTCTGGAGCTTACGCTCATGGAGCCGCCCCCATCGGTCAAGACGGACGTGTCGTTGATACCCCTGAAGTTGCCCACGCTAAAGCTGCCCACAACGCCGCTGTTGCCGCTGCTTCCAACGGTGCCGCCCATGGAGCTTACAACGGTGCCTACAACGGTGCTTATGCCGCCCCTGCCGTCCATGGATCTTACGCTCATGGAGCCGCCCCTCTGGGACATGATGGACGTGTTGTAGACACCCCCGAGGTAGCTCACGCCAAGGCCGCCCACCAAGCCGCTGTTGCCGCCGCCCACACTGCCGCCCACTACTAAAAATCTTCATGTTGTAGTGAACGATTCGAATTCGAGCACAAAATACCATCTGAAAAGTCTGACGTTTGATGTGATAGTAGTTGAATATTATGTAATTTAGTTTTTTTTAAATTTAAAATCTCTGACAAATAAATGTGTTCCGAGAAAATATTTTATTCGTTTAATTTTCTGTTTTTTTCCCTTAAACTATTTACAGTTTTATTTGGTTTTGTTAGATATATAAGGTTAAGTATTTTCGATTTGCATTATATTTAGTTGTTCAACAATTGATTTTGGAAGTTCCTTAATTGAACGCTGTATTATGCTGCAGTAAATTTGCAGTCAGAGTCGTTCCTTGTCTAGATTTTTTTGTCTATAATTTATTGTAAAAAAACTTTTGTAGGTTATACACATCAATGTAATGTTATTTTAATCACTGAAGAAGACTTAAATACTAGTAAATCTAAGTGAATCTCATATCTCAATTTAAGAATTTTCAATATTATTTTATACCAATTTCACTGTCTTTGTATGATTACAAAGTTCCACCCGAATAATTTTGTAACGTCGATATTGAGTTGGAAAATGGGAATAAGTTGATGATTTTTGGTAATTCTTAGATATTTTTTTTTTTTATTTTTTTTTATTTTATTTGGAAAACTAACAGTTATAATAATTACAAAGTATGGTGTATTTAGTGTTAATTATTTAACCAATAATAGGTTTTCACTTAAGTATCTTAATTATTTAGTGAATATATAATATTTATGTAATAAAAAAAGTTACATTAGCCTATAGGGATGGGATGGGGAAGGGAGGGGTATGGGATGGATCTAGTCTGTGTAATGTGTAGCATGTACGTAATAAAAAATAAAAATGATATTATAATTATTTATTGATTTTAGGTTTGAAATTGTGGGGTGCTGAGTTAAATAAGTCTAATTCACTGTATGAAGTATTAAAATTGTATGAAACACGGTGAATAAAAGCATTTTGTTTTGAGTTCGTGTTACATTGAGGGATGTTTAATGTGTGATTTTGTCTGGTTTGTCTGATGGGTACTCTTAATTGAATTCTTTCAAGTAATTCCGGGAAATCTATCACAGAGGTGGCAATTTTTTGTAAAAATAGTACGTCTGCGGAGTTTCTACGACTTTCCAGTGACGAAATACTGAAAAACGCTGCTGACTCCTCGTGACTCAGATGAGGACGATAGGCCCGAAAATCAAGGTATCGTAGAAAACGATATTGCACTTTCTCAATCCTTTCTATGTGTGACTTATACATGGGATTCCATTCTTGAGAGGCGTACTCCAGAGAACTGCGTACATAAGAAAAGTACAGCATTTTCATGGTATTTACTTTTTTAAAATTTTTGCAGGTTCTGAGTACAAAGCCAAGTACTTTGGAAGCTTTTGCAACCATGGATTCGATATGGCACTCAAAAAGTAATTTCGGATCTAACACTACTCCCAGATCCTTAGCCTCTGTCATTTTGATCAATATTGTGCCGTTAAGGGAGTAATTAAAAGAAATGGGATTTTTATTTCGGGTGAAGCTGATGGCGCCACATTTTTTTACATTTATTTGCAGGTTGTGTTCTGCACAATAAATATTTAGGCGATTTAGATCTTCTTGCACGCGGGTACACTCATTGATACACGTGACAGGGGAGAATATTTTCATGTCATCTGCGTATAATAAAGTTCTGGAGTGGTGAAAACATTTCCCAATGTCATTAATATATATATTAAAGAGTAATGGTCCCAATAATGACCCCTGGGGTACTCCCGACGGCACGGTTTCCCAGTTCGATTTATAGCCACCGACGACTACTGCTTGGCTACGGTTTGCAATATAGGACGAGAGCCATCTGAGGAGGTCTCCGTGTACACCGATTTGTAAAAGTTTTCTCAGCAAGATATCATGAATAACTAAATCAAAAGCTTTACTATAATCTGTATATATTGCATCTACCTGTATACGCTGATCCATATTATCTTGTAAGAATTCGGTGAATGCCGTTAAGTTAGTGGTTGTAGATTTCCCCCTCATAAATCCATGTTGGTTATTATTGAGTGACGATCTCAAGGCCGAAAACATCTGGTCATACACAATTTTTTCGAAAACCTTACTAAAGATGCAGAGCTTTGAAATTGGCCTATAATTTTCGACGTTAGATTTTTGGCCATTTTTGAAGATGGGAGTTACAAATGCCGTTTTCCAGGTGTTTGGGACTATTCCCTCTTTAAGGGAGCGACTAAAAATTATGGATAGCGGTTTAGATAGGCTGCGGGCACATTTGTTTATGAAGAAAGGGGGAATTTTATCTGGGCCTGCGCCTTTTTTGAGATCTAAATCTTCAAGGTGTTTCTGTATATGATGCTGGTCGACTTCAATATTATTCATGCTAGCAACACAGAGCTTTTTGGGGTTGTCCGGTA
Organism: Hesperophylax consimilis; assembly: GCF_061612785.1. Classification (NCBI taxonomy): domain Eukaryota; kingdom Metazoa; phylum Arthropoda; class Insecta; order Trichoptera; family Limnephilidae; genus Hesperophylax; species Hesperophylax consimilis. Next base: position 3,177,752 of record NC_142857.1, read on the forward strand.
GGATCTGGATTTTTCGAGCATTATTGTTGTAGACAGACATGAAATATTTAGAGAACAAGTTACAGATGGCAAACCCATTTTCAGCTTTTTCGTCTTTAAATGTCATAGTGTTCGGAACACTGTGGGATTTGGAGTTGGATTTTATGTAATTCCAAACTTTTTTTGGGTCGGAGGATATATCATGTTCGATTTTTAATAAATAAATATTGTGGCATTCCCAATTAAGTTTTTTGTGGCGTGATCTTAGTAAAGAGAAAGTGGCGTAGTCAGATGGGTTTTTGTATATCTTAAACTTTTTAAAGTATTTGTATTTTTCTGATGTCAATTTAATGAGGGCCGAATTATACCATGGCGGGTATTTAGAATTCCTACATAGTTTTTTGGGAATGTAGGCGTCTATAAGATTATTTAATTGTGAATAGAATTTTTTAATGCCGTGTTTACATCACCAATCGAAAGGAGCTCATGCCAGTTTACCTGGTCGAGACATGTATTAATTTGTTCGTAATCACCGCGCCTAAAGACGTAACCGCTTCTTGGTTCCTCCACTAGTGGATTGGGTTCCGAAAATAAAACTTCTATGATTAGTGAGGTGTGATGAGGGTCTTCTGAAATTAATGGTTCATCACATGCAGAGACCGTGACGAAATCATTACATAGGACGAGATCAAGAAAGTGACCGTTGGTATTTGGAATTCCATTGTATTGGTGCAATCCAGAAAAATGCATGCAGTCTATAAATGATGTGCTAACAGGCGATAAGCGATCACTGGGTATAAGGGACGTGTTATTGGGAGACTTATTCCATGAAATGTCAGAGAGGTTGAAGTCACCTAGGATAATGAATTTGTCTGAGGGAAATTGCAACGTAAGTGCTGAAATTTGGGTGAGGAAGCTTTCCATATTTTCACGATATGTTGGTCCTTTAGGGAGGTAAGCACAGCATATGTGAAGATTTGTGTGTTTGGATCCCTTGGATTCTAATGATATCCAGATGTCCTCAGTTCGCGAATGCCACCCTGGGCGCTCGTGAGCTACCAGTTCACGACGAACAGCGACTAAGATACCCCCGCCCAAGCGCTGCCCTGTGCAAGCGTAGTCCCGATCTCGGCGGTGTACATCGTAGCGATCATCAAATAACTCTTCATTACGGATGCCATCAACAAGCCACGATTTGGTCAGAGCGATAACGTCATACTCGTTGGATCGAACTGCCATCAGCAATGTGCCAGTCTTAGTGCGTAGCCCTCTTACGTTTTGGTGATATATATTTAATTTATTTAGAGTCATTGGACTGAGAAAAATCGATAATTAAGTTTGTGTTTATTTTTATATAATTCCCAAATATTTTTGCAAAATGTTTAAAGAACGAAAAGTGTGTTAGTGTGAATAGATCCTTAGGGTAGGTGATGGGGATGAGGGAGGGAAGGGTACATTTAAAGTAATATAAATCATTAAGAATAGTTAAAATGAAGTTAGTATGAAATACGATCAATTTAAATGGTCTTATCTTGAGGCTTGGCTCGGCTGAGGGCCTGCTGCATCTCCTCGGTTGGGTCCTGTGGCCGGAGGCTCGCGGTCCATCTTCTTCAAGTCTGCCTCCTTTGAGATTATGATGGGCGCTGATGACGTATTTCGTCGAGCGTGAATTATGCAGTTTTTTGTCCATACAAACTGAAAACCCTTTTGTTTCGCGAGAAGCCTTGCGCGGTAAAATAGCTGTTTGTTTATGCTAGTGAGATGGTCACCCACATAGACATTTTGCGGTAATCTCGTAAATCTTAAGTCCGTCGAGGAGATCCCTTTGCGGTCTTTTACCGCCTGCAGAAGCTGGTTTTTTAAGTTTCGGCTGGTAAATTTCACAACTATTGATTTAGTTTTTATCTTCCCAGTCTCGCGGCCTCTGGGAGCAACACGTGTTACGAACTCCATGTCCCTTTCGCCGATATCCACGTTGCTCAGACTAGCGATTTTTGAAATAATGGTTACTAAGTTTTCACCCTTCTTATCCGGGATACCCCTTATTTCTAGGTTTTGCAGTCTTGCCCATTGGTCCTTTCTGTTCGATTCCTCGATCATGTTACGTACTTCTGTTCTCAGGTGGGAGACTTCTGCCTCCAGATGTTCGACTTTTTGAAGTCGATTTTCCATATCGGCAATCTTGTTTCCGAATGTTGCTACATCATGGTGATAGCTCTCAACCGACTTTTGTACGCCTTGTACTTCTTCACGGAGGATTTTAATATCGTCGTGCAGTGCCTTGAATGATGACAAGTCCATCTGCATCCTTTTGATATCTTCCATAATGGTGGTCAGATCGTGGACGCCGACGGCAATATTTGAAGATTTGCACCTGCTGCATCGTCAAGTACTTCTCAGGTCCAGTTTCAGCTTTTTATAATTTTCCTCTGATGTACCTCCACACTTGTAGTGCAGATTTTCCTTACAGGACGAGCATTGCACGCCTTGAGTTATAGAGGATTTGCACACGCCACAGTTCATTTTAAAAAATGATGTATTTATTTATTATTATATTAAGTATTTATTTATTTCAATATTATAGATATATTTAAGTTGTATCACACAAAGATCAAATATTAGTATTTGCTACTCTACTTTTGATAATTATTTCATCAAACCACTCATTATTAAACCCAACTCATTTATTTATTATTACTTTAACTTATGATTGCAAGACAAGGTTTTTATGCAAAACACAAAGCATAACAAATTATTATACATAATAGTTACTAGCCGACCGGTCAGTGGCTGAGTTGGCTTCGCTCTTGCGACCCACACGGTCGTCGTGAGTGCAATTCCTCGGCTGGCTAAGTCCTCCATCACGACGCAAATAAAATTTTCAGCTTACTGTGGTGGTGATAGGAGATTTTCAAATATTAACAGGTTATTCGTTTCCCGGGAATGAAGAAACAACTCATATAACTTTCAAAAATATTCCTAGATAAAGTAAATGCCGCCGACAGGAATCGAATATTTTGACGCCACCTTGTAGAAAATATAGTATTTAAGAATGCCTGGAAAGGCATTGTTATTTATTTTTATTGTGGGAACACAAAATAAAATGGTTTTCAGGAAAAAAAATATAATAACCAACAGTTGTTGAAATCAATTCGGATTCACTGCCCAAATTCAAACGTGGCATCATGTCAATAATTTAAGCTGTTCAGTACGCATTCATACAGACACACACACACAAACACTCACACATACATTTCACACGTCTCACATACACACCTGACTGTCCAACTGGGAAGGTTTCCAGTTTCAGGACAATCAAATTGATTGTCGTGTTTAATTCATGTGAAGTAGTTAATGTAACACTAGTACATAATAATAAATTCAATCATTGGATAAATTACTAGATATTTAGTCATTATTTCAACTTACAATATTGTCTCTTTTGACTGCGCATAATTTAACGAGTAATACGTCAAATTGTAATATTAACGACTGTCAAACGAAAAATGTTATACAGAACAGATTTAGTGGCATCTTGAAATTGATCTCAGTACCTCTGTCTTGCCGGGGAAGTGTGCTGATCTCTGAGCTAAGTCGATCATATTAACTTACATAATTTTAAACTGTATTGTACTTCGATTGAGAGCTACCCACATTTTATTCATTTATTAATATATTTATATGTTGACATCTATTGATGTTTCTAGTTTTGACGATTTTTTTTATAGTGGAATAACAAAATGAGCTAAGCCTCAAATTGTTATATTTAATCCTTGAAGATGATAAAACAATAATACACTGTGACGGCTTTCGTGGTCGAATAGAAAGCCTCTCGTTAAGAAAGCTGGAGGTCACGGACATAAATCCCAGTATGCGCATGTAAATTTTATTGATTATTTTGTGTTATTTCACAAATTACTCATTTATTTTTTTTTATTTATTTTTTTTTTTTTTTTATTTCATTTTATTAACGCCTAGAAGGCTTTTACATATACATGTTATGGGTTTTGTTGTTCAGTAGCATTATAAAATATTTTAATTACATAGCATAATAAATTGAGTATGAACTTACATAACAATGTGTAGGGTTATTGTTACGGTGTTATTATTTTATAAACATAAGCAAGCAAAGTTTATTGTACAAAGTACGTCGGTTGAATATTTTACAGAACATAGGTTAAACTAATACATAAACTTGAGAAAAATATAACAGATATAGGTAGGCAGTTAAGTAGATACAATTCAAGTATATAGTTACGGTGTTATTGGAATTTGGACAATGAGTTCGATAAGTTTATATAAATATAGTGTAGTTACAAGAGTACAATAATGTAAGTAGGTAATACACACAAGACAAGTAAGTTTGTTATTATTATTATAAAGATAAACACTACAGTTTGTTGTAAACCATCTTTGTAATCATCAATCTTTATTTTGCCCGATTGGGAATTTTACAAAACAAAGCTTAGTTAATGAAACAATAAAATATGCGTTTGAAAAAAAAATATGAATCTGTTACAAACATTCTAGTATACTGTATTTTAGTTTGTATACTGATTGGAGATGATAAACATCAATTGAGCTATACTTATTACCGAGTATGTGAAGTCTTTGAATAGGTGAGTTTTGAAAATAATTGTTAGCAGATATGGGAACATTATATAGAGCGGTCTGTCGAGTGTCGCGCGTAGGTACACGGAGCGATATAAGACTCGTCAAATCAATGGCGTCCAGTCTGCCATTCGAAATTTTGAAAAGAGATACTAAGTCGCACACTGTGCGTCTCAATGATAAATCGGTTAAATTTAGTAAGTTCATGAGGAAAGTGTAATTAAGATATTCGTAATTAATAAATCGCAGAAATTTATGTTGCACTCTTTCAATTTTTAATTGGTGAATCTTATAAAATGGAGACCAGATTGTTGAGTTATACTCTAGATTATTTCTAACTAAACCAGTGAATAGCAGTTTGAAGGAATTTATTAATTTAAAATCTTTCGTTGTCCTTAATATAAAACCCAAACATTTCATGGCCTTGTTGGTTATTTCGTTTATATGAGGAACAAATGTTAGTTGCCTGTCAAAAATAATACCAAGATCCTTAATATTCTCAACTCTTTTTAGGAAAATGTTGTTGATGCTATATTGATGCGTAATGGGATTTTTGATTCGGGAAAAAGTTATCGTTTGACATTTATCAATATTGAGAAATAGTTCATTGTGGGTGCACCACTCTTGTAGCCTCACAAGATTAAATTGTAGTACGTAACAGTCATGAATATTTGTAATGGTTTTATAAATTTTGAGATCATCTGCAAATAAGAGAATCATGACTCCATCAAAAACCGTAGTTATATCATTGATAAACAATAAAAATAGTACTGGTCCTAAATGAGACCCCTGTGGGACGCCGGTAAAGACTTCGAACTGGTGTGAATAGTGTGAGTTGAGTTTAACACATATTTTTCTTTTATGCAGATAACTCTCAAACCATCTCAAAATATTCCCTGTTATTCCAAGGGCACTAAGTTTATGTATGAGAATTTTATGTGAGACTTTGTCGAATGCCTTACTAAAGTCAGTATACACTACGTCTGTTTGAAGACGCTTTTGCATTGTATTAAATAGGTATTCCTGATAGATCATCAAGTTTGTAAAAGTAGATCTTTTTGCCATGAAACCATGTTGACGATGTGAAATAACTTTATTAATCTCAGGCGAGAGTTTAGAAAGCAGAGCAGATTCAAATAGTTTAGGGTTTGACGATTGGATACATATAGGTCTATAGTTAGAGATATCTGATCTATTTCCTTTCTTAAAGATTGGAAATAGAAAACTGGTTTTTCATTTTTGTGGAAAGGTACCAATTTTTAGAGACAAGTTAAAAAGTTTAGTTAGAGGTAATGTTAAAACTGATAAGCATTTTGATAAGAAAATTGGAGGAATGTTATCGGGACCAGCCGATTTATTAATATCAAGGGATTTTAATTTAGTTCTAATAACGCTTTCTTTGAATATACATTGGCTAAAATCGATCTTGTTGTCATTGTTAGCTGTAGTTGTATCGAATAATGGAGAGTTGTTTGCAGTATCATAGACTTTGCTGAAAAATTCAGCAAACAGATTGACGACTTCTTGGGGGGTATCGGCCATTTTATTATCTAAATACATGTTTGACGGAATACTAGAGTCATTATTATTGAGCATGTTCGCAAATTTATAAATATTCTGAGGATTAGCTGCTGCCAATTCTTCGCAGTTTTCGATACACCTTTTGTAACATAACTTGGACATATTTTTAGTTGTCTTTCTTAGTTCACAAAATTTTACATAATCTTTAGGATCACGTGACGATTTATAAACTTTATGAGCAATTTTTTTGTCTCTAATTATTTTAATAAGGTCGTTGCTAAACCATTTTGGGTAGTTGTGCACAGTGATTTTAGTGACGGGTACAAACGATTCAATTGCATTATTTAAAATTAAGTAAAATTTGTCTACCATTACATTTAGGTTTTCTTCAAAGTCAAGAAAGTTCCAGTCAGTAGACAATAGAAGATTTGTGATTTGCTTAAAATCAGCTTTGAAAAAGTTTAATTTTGTTGATGGAGATGGATTTTTTTCTATTTTTGAACTGTAGCATTCGATCGTTAAAGGAGGGTGATACTTGTCGATTGGGAGAATATCTTCAGCAGATGCGGATACTTTTACAGAAGAAGAATTGGAAAACACTAGATCGAGAAGTCGAGCGTTAACATTGTAGACATAGTTTAACTGCCGGAGACTTAAAAAATTTGACATCTCGATTATATCATGGGAACCATGATTGATGTTGTCCGTGCATGAAGTTTTATTGTTTTCTGTGTCCCACGTTACATTAGGTAGATTGTAGTCTCCTGTTAATATCAAAGTGGCATCTGGAAATTTTCTTCGTATTGTTTCAGCTTCGAGGTAGTGGTCTTTGTATAATTGAGCATCAGAAGAAGGGGGTATATATAAGCAGCCAACAATAATTTTTTCCTTATTGGTAGACACCATGATGAATAGTTGTTCCAGATGAGTGTAGATGCATTTGAGTTTTCTTGAGTTGAATTTCTTATTTACGGATATTAACACACCACCTCCTCTAGTTTTATTGCTATTGCTTCTATCTTGTCTGTACACTGTGTGTTCAAAGAAACCCAATTCCGTAGTATAAATGTTTTTGTTCAGCCATGTCTCAGTGAAAGCGTAAGAATCGTAATCCAGAGTAGGTAAGGTTGATTTCAGGTCCTGTAATTTTGTTCTTAGTCCACGTACGTTTTGATAAAATATTTTTATTTTAGAATTTAGTTTTTTGGGTTCGATTTGACTATCGACGGATTATTATTTATGTATTTTATCGTGATATCCGTTTCACCAGAAGATTTTCTATTTTCCAATTCTTTTCTTAGGTCACTCAATTGTTTCCGCTGCATAAATGACTGATCTTGGTAAATACGTATATTATTTTTTAATGCGTGTTTCTTGCTTAATAGTATTTTCGGCCATTTAGCTTCCGGAAACTCGATTTTAATTCCTCTTGGTTTATCGGCACGCCTTTGACCCAATCTGTAGATTTTCAAGTCAAGATTTAATGTTGACATATCTAAATCTGAAATTATTTTTTTCACTGACACTATGTCGCTATTTATTGATTCAGTCTGAGATATATTATATATTATATTATAATTTTACTGGTCTTCCATTAAAAGCCTTAGCTTGTGGATGGAAGAAGAGTTAACATTTCACATATTATGTACAAATAAAGTCACGTGTACAGATAATACAATGCAGTTAATACAGTTAATACATTTCATATATTTTTTTTTTTTTTTTTTTTTTTATCAACTTTCAAAAATACATTTTTTACAATTTAAGTCCCGTTAAACTGATTGATATCAGTTTGTCAACGGGTTCTTTTAACAATTACTTCTTAAATACATATACAATTTTAACAAGTACATAAAATATACACATAATTACATTAGTACAAAAAAATTCTTTCACATAACCATTTTTTTAACATACATTTCCTTCTGTGAGTCAATTCACAGCTTTTTATTGAGTTTGGTAACATGTTGTAAATTATTGGATCGAGGTATTCTAGAGTTCTTTGACCATATTTATTCAGGTATCTGGGAACTACAAGTCCATCGTTTGCAATTAGTCTTGTATTATGAACATGTGTCACTATTTTATTATGTTCAGATTGAAATGTATGCTGACTCGCAATTTTAAGCCACAATAAAGCACGAACAGATAATACATTTACAGAGTTGTATAGTAATGACTTTGGTACGTCATTTCTTTGTTCGTATTTAGTTCTGTTTAATAATAATTTTACCAAAGAATATTGTACATTTTGGACTGAAAGAAGATTTGTTTTTGTTGAATGTCCCCATGAAGTTATTCTGTAAGTTATTCTTATTATATAATTACTATTTACTATAATCATGTATTTCAATATATATGTATGTGTAGGTAATATAGACACATGGCAATCAGACCCGTTAACTAAAATATGTAAACATATATGTATTCAGTAAGAAGAAAAACAAGTAAGATTTTTAGTGTGACATTCTCTAAAATACTTTTTGATGGAGTTCAACAATTGAATTTTGTTCCTAATGCTTCTGATTTCTATTGGTAGGTTATTGAAAAAGAATTTTCCTTGGTGAGTATAATGGTGTTGTGCAAAAGAAGTGTTTAATTTGGGGCACACAAATACATGTTTAAGTCTAGTACGATTTTCAGTTATAAATGCGTATTTATCTTTTTCTTTTATAATTTGTATAATTGAATTTTTTATAAATAAGTTTTTAAATGTTGGAACTTTGAATTCTTCGAATATGCTGTCAGTTGGGAAGTCTGGAGGTTTTTTTAGTATAATTTTTATTATTAGTTTTTGAACAATTTCTATGGGGGTCAGATTAGTTTTGTAAGCTGCTCCCCAACTGATAATGGCATACTGAAGAATAGACTATACTAATGCGTAGTATATTGAGTATGGGTTTTTTGTTGATAAAAAGTTTCGTATCTTGTTGATAACGATGTATTCTCCGGAATATTATGAATAATCAAATTTTTATCTCTGTAACTTTGTTCTTTGATTTCGGCGAGGATATCACAGACACTCTGAGTTTGTGAAACTGAGGGGGTGCACACATTAGGGGTTGCAGTTTTAAGAGCTGTTAATTCACCCTCAAGATTCGCCATTTTAACAGCCATTTGGCCAATTGTTCCTAATATGTCATTGGTTCTAGGAATAATTTTAGCGATATGTTCTTTCGTGAATTTATTATTGGGATCCATAATCATGTTGGTCAGTAAGTTCACTGCGTCCTTTGCGAGACAAATATATGCCTGAGCATCCATATTAAGAATGGTTTTTGGAAAGAAAAAGTTGTAATTATTTACTTGCAGATGTGGCTAATGGGACAGCCTAGATATCTCAGCGCACTCGGAACCAATATGTTAGTAGGTACTATACTGGCCAATACACTACTCACTGCGGCTTCGGTATAGGTAGATACCCACAAAGTTAACAATAAAAATACTAAATTGTTTGACACTTGGCGTATTCAAATATAAGTTTTGGATTATTATGAGTTGGTTAAGTGTGAATTAAATAATGCACAATGCAAGCTCTTACACTTCGCCACTTCGAGGTACCAAAATTTTACAGTGAATTTCGGTAAAACTCTTTAAATTTAAATATCTTTGTAATGACAATTTTTTGCGTCTGAACAGCAATAATAAAACTATGAATTTAAATCAATACATATTATATTTGCGGTACGGTACGGACAAAACAATGTGATATAAAACAGGATGAACTTCAGTTCAGAAATAAGAATATTCTGAGTAGACATTAAACATAAAAAGTGCAATAAAAAGGAAACCAAAATTACGAAATTAAAAGAGCTTTAATATATATTTTTTAAATTGCAGGGTTTGTCAACAATTACCAATTACCAGGGTTAGTTTAGGAGGTCTAGAATGGTCGATCAAATTAAGCCCTCTCAATGCGGTATTGACTAAATTCGTGACCTATGGTCAGTTAGTGTGATGTATGGTAATAAGTTGGGTATTCAAGCGATAGATGGCACTAGTCAGAAAGCTTACTCCAGAGTCCGACAGATGTCGCTAGAGTGTAGCAATTGCCTGTGGGGTATCCTTGTCAGACTTCAAGCTTCTAGAAACAGAGAATTACCAACCCTCGAGTAATGAACAGTGTAGCTAAATTAAGACTTAATTATTGTACATAAATTAACGCAATTATTGTAAAGAACCTTTTACTTTATCAAGAGTTCCCAACACACTAAATCTGCAAGTAAAGGCAGAGATATAACAGTTAGCAATATTCCCTAACACGGTCAACGATTGTAAGCCACTAGTTATAAGTCTCTAGCTATGACACTTAGTTATAAGCCAAAAGTAATAAGTTTTAGGTCTAAGTGATAGGAATAAATTAAATTATTAAGCGCCCTTGGGGGGATTTTATCACGATAACGGCGCTATACAAATAATCCAATCATTATTATTTTAAGAAATTTCGACAAAAAAGCCCGCCATATCCGTAAAGGCCATCTGATAAATTTGGGTGACTATTGACATAACCAATTTTTTTTTAAATTATATCGTTATTACGCTAAATTAGTGGTTTATTAATGAACCGAGGCAGATTAACGAAGCTCGTAGGATTAAAATTCAACCTTTATGCGATCTTTTAAGGCGATGCACTACGTAGTAATACAAAATCATGTGTTTTTGGTTTTGAAAATTTGGTCGCCTAGAAATTTTTCAGATACTTTAATTATATACTGCGAGTAGAATACATCCTGGCCTTTGAAATAATCGAGTATTTTTTAGATAAGTTTTTTTATAAGCCCAGAAAAAAATAATGTGTAAGGCCTATGAAAACTGTTTAAAGTTCAAAATATCCTACTTACGAACCCATTTTTGGTTATGGTTTTATTGTATAATGTGGCAAATTAAGTTTTTTATAAAATGATTGGTAAATATTTAAATATTTATGTCTGAACATCCACAAAATAAAATAAAAGGCTCTTTTTGGCCATGTTTTTTTCTTGCCTAAGTCAAAACAGCTGGATGGTGATAAGCGGGAATTTAAGACTTATCGCCATCTGCGTAAGGAGTGTTTTTGATGACAACTCGATTCAAAATATTACACGACGTAGTGCATCGCCTTAAATCCGTTTGAACTAGAGAGATGAACTACAGACACTTGTTTCGTATATTTCGTATTATGGCTAAAGATATCAATGACCAATTAACTCAGTTGTGAATAAAGTCCTCATAACTAACTAACTCCTTCTGAGTACCACTGCCAATGCGTATTAAGGATAGTAGTTCAATTCAACATTCCCAATGTATTGATTTTTTTAAGTCCCTATATGACAATTGGTGTTTCAGGATGTTATATTACTCTAGTGTTGCCAGTATGTAACAAAAAATTACAATATCAGATCGATCGATTTGACTGTGATAGAGTCCCAGATAGTTGAGAGAAATCGCTTTAAAAAAATCTTTTCATAAAATTTTTTTATTACCCACTAAACGACGCTCTTCTGTTCACTAAATTATAATATTCATTTAAACTTTTAACCGAAAAAGGGTTTTATTATTTTTTAAATGACAAATCATAATAATACGTAGGCAGAAAGAAAAAAAAATAATTAAGGAAAATTGTGAATCTTGCTGATAACCTAATTTAATCGCCTTGAACACTTTGAAATAAACTACTTTCGAAGTCACTATTAAAATAACGGAGTATTATGCGGCTGTGAAATTATTTCCGTTCTATTATCTAATATTTCAAGAGCGAACTAATCATTACATTTAGCGGAGCGTCATAAAAAAGTTGAATGCCTCCCTCCCAACCAAGGATATGTACAAGGAAGAAAGTTAGTATAAAACCTCCGCGCGGACTTCAATCTAATCACAAGCAGTTTTCCTCTCAGAAAAGGCTCACACAAGACTATCAAAATGAACACTATTGTAAGTTTAGAACTCAAAGGATTAATAATTGAAAAATAATCTATTGATTGATTATGATAATACACTTAAAGAAAACCAATCATATTAATGACAATTTCTCAAATTACAGATCTTCACTTTCCTGTGCATGGGAGCCGTGGTCTCCGCTAACTACATCAGCAATGATGAGGGACAATGGAAGGGAGAGGGTCTGGCTGAGAGCCAGGACAATGGACAGTACGATCATGGATATGGTGTCTACAATGGTGCCTCCAACTACGCTGGAGCCTACTCCGGAGCTTACGCTCATGGAGCCGCCCCCATCGGTCATGATGGACGTGTCGTAGACACCCCCGAAGTTGCCCACGCTAAGGCCGCCCACAACGCCGCTGTTGCCGCCGTTTCCAACGGTGCCGCCCATGGAGCTTACAACGGTGCCTACAACGGTGCTTTCTCTGCCCCCGCCTACAACAGTGAAGATGGACAGTGGAAGGGAGAAGGTCTGGCCGAAAGCCAGGACAACGGTCACTACAACAACGGATACAACGGTGCCTCTGCCTACGCTGGAGCTTACTCCGGAGCTTACGCTCATGGAGCTGCCCCCATCGGTCAAGACGGACGTGTCGTAGATACCCCTGAAGTTGCCCACGCTAAGGCCGCCCACAACGCCGCTGTTGCCGCTGCTTCCAACGGTGCCGCCCATGGAGCTTACAGCGGTGCCTACAACGGTGCTAATGCCGCCCCTGCCGTCCATGGATCTTACGCTCATGGAGCCGCCCCTCTGGGACATGATGGACGTGTAGTAGACACCCCTGAGGTAGCTCACGCCAAGGCCGCCCACCAAGCCGCTGTTGCCGCCGCCCACACTGCCGCCCACTACTAAAAATCTTCATGTTCTAGTTAATGATTCGAGTTTGAGCACAAAATACCATCTGAAAAGTCTGACGTTTGATGTGATAGTAGTTGTATATAATGTAAATTTGTTTTGTTATCCGTTTTCTAAATAATTAATGTCTGATAAATAAATGTGATTCAAAACATTAATTAATTTGTCTATTTCTTGTGCTTTCATTTAAACTTCATAAGATATATAATGTTAAATATTATATGTATGTTGTATATATAGTGCAATAGCTGTTCAGTCGGTGTCGTTGCTACTGAGGATTTTAATATTTATGTTTTCAATTAATAGGAAAAACCTTAAAATGTTATACAGATCAAGGTAGTATTGTTTTAAAAATTGAAGAAGTCGATTGAATAAGTAGTAAATATAAATGAACCAGTCCTATCGGGACAACGCACTCATCACTGAGCTATTTAAACATAAATATTTCATTTTCATCAATCTCGTATCTCAATTAAAGAATTACCATTATTGTCTTTTGCCAATTTCACTACCTTTGTATAAATAATTTTGCTATCTAGATATTGTCTCCGAAAATGGGAATTCGTCGAGGAAACACGATTCTTATGTATTAATTTATCCGTTTAAAAAAGCTTTTACATTGGATAATATTATATTCTGTGATATATTGGAAATAATAACAGTATGTAGATTAAATGAGAAAAATTTAAATGTGAAACAATATTAGTAAAATTTATAAGTAACATCAAATAAAATAGAAACTAGAATAGTGCCATAGAAATAAGAAAAATCATTAAAACCACAGTACCAACGCTACTATAATTTGTTGGATTCGACAAAGTGCTGTTATAGATTGCACTTAATTCTATAAACAGTTTCATTAAATATATCAATAGTATCCCTAAACATGTTGCCTAGATTATGAATCCTATTAGTTAGTGAGTGGGTCTGATAGTTGGTTGTGTATGTATTACAGAAGAATGTTGATACGTGGATTTTTACAGTGGTGACAATGGCCGGGCTGTCAATTAAGTTATAAATGACTCTATGTAATACAACCAGGTCTGATAAAATTTTATTATCACACAGCGTTATTTAATGCAATATATTCATCGAACTGACAAAATTAATGTATTCAATTGGAATTTTGAGCTTTAAATTTAAGCACATAAGAAATTTATGCTGAACCCGAGATATTTTTAGAGTGAACTTTATACAAAGTAGACCGAATAGGTATAACATTGGCAGTTCTTAATTAAGTTACTCAGTTGTGTCACACCATGACTAAAAAAATGGTATTTGCGCTAACTTCAGCTTTGATAATTATTTTATCAAACTGGTTACCTTACTTGTTATAACAACAAAAAATTGCAAAAAAATTTATGATAGTCTGTGATGTGTTTTTTTCTTACTTCCAATAGCCATGCATGTGTTCAAGAGTGTTTTCTCCTGTTTGAAGTCTGTGGAATGCTCTTGCCGTTTGGAAGAATAATAAGACATTATAATAATACTGAATTTCTACAGTTGAGTAATCAAGGTCCGAGCGAAATGCAGGAAGAAGAAAAATAAAAAAATCAAATCATCCCCTCGGGCTTATACAAAATAATATCCTGTTTTAAACAAATAATCCCACTTGACATTCAACCTAATAATATCTTTGTTAATGAAAGTATTCCAAAATACAGATTCTTTTCGATTTTAATTTAATTTATTTGCAACTTAACATTTTTAAATTTTGAACACAAACAACGCAAAAGATTTTTTTAATCGCTTACTGATGTTTTTTTCTCTGCTGCATTAATCACTTGGTACGGAAGTAAAAAAAACGCTTTTAATTAGACAAACGTTAAGTTATAAAAAAAATTGAGAACCTTCTCCAGATAATCCTTTTGGTGGTTTTCTGTTTTATAGATTTTTTCAAATTATGTGTTACGCATTACGCATAATACTCCGTTATTTTAATAGTGACTTCGAAAGTAGTTTATTTCAAAGTGTTCAAGGCGATTAAATTAGGTTATCAGCAAGATTCACAATTTTCCTTAATTTATTTTTGCTAAACTTTTTAATGCAAAAAAATCTTAGAGTTTTTTTTTAAACTGCTTATATTATATGTCTAACCATAATATAAATAGAGTTTTATGATGACGTTCAAATATAATTTAATATTTGTCATCAAATTGATGAAAAATATTAAATTATATAGCATCAGTTGGCCCGAGTGAGAAAAAGCGAAGATTTGGTTTTTTTAAGAGGAATCTCAAAGCCAAAAATGTGGATATTTTTCGTTTGCCTTATATTGCCACAAATGCAGGGAAAAAATAATTAAAATCGCTTGACAAACGCAGTCTAGAAACGATCGATTTCAAGCACAAAAGTGGTTTTTATTTATTTTGTAAATAATTTTATAAGAAATAAAAAAAATATTCAAAGGAAACTGTCACAAATAATTTTAGCTATAACACTGTATTTTAAAAAAAAATTGTTTCCTTTTCGCCTTCATACATTTCTATTGAAAAATATTTTTTTTATAGCCTACATTTATATTTTTTATGAGTAATTCATTTCTTTATTTGTTTTCTTCTCAAGGAAAATGATAGGAAAACCTTCAATTTAACTAAATCATATTTTTTGGTATTCATAATGTACACCAATTATTTATAAAGATGAATCATAATAGTGATTTAGAATTAAGCTTCGCCTTAAAGTTTTTTTTTTTTTTGGTTTTAGGCATTTCACCCTGAAAAGAGTGCTTTGTGCCGGTAACAGTTAAAAATAACAATTTAATCATTGGACTCATTTAGATCGCTAAAACAAATTAAATGTTGAATTCATTCAGGTAAATAAACTTACATAAAGCTGTATGAACACGAGAATTGTTAAGAGATAAAAGGTATGAAATGTTAAGGGGGGACTGGTGTGTGATTTTAATAAGACGGCGGTATATGTTCTTGAAAGATGAATGATTTTTACAGTTAAAGAAAACGTGGTCGAGGGTTTCCTCTTCCACACCGCACTGGCAGACCGGATCATCCAAAACTCTAATTCTAGCCAAATGGGATGCAATTGAACAGTGACCAATTCTCATTCTCGAAATACATGAAATGAATCGTTTTGACAGTTTTTTACCGTGAAACCATGGCTTAGCAGGGATATGGTTTTGAATTCCAGCATAGAAAGATCCAGTTATTATTTTGGAGACAGCCCAATTTTCTTCCCAGGCACGAGTCATGTTGGATTTAAGAATCGGGAAGACATCGGAGATAGGGATTCTAAAATTTAGTGGGATAGTTCCGGAATCTGAACCAGATTTGGCGAGAGAATCGGCCATCTCATTACCCTCTATACCCAAATGGGCAGGGACCCAGGCCAATATCGTCTCAAACCCAGATTCACTTAGAGAATTGAGGAGATTTTTAATTTTACATATAATATTTTCTTCCGGATAACATAGAATATTTGACATAATTTTAGTTAGAGCACTTAGCGAATCAGTACATAGTAAGGCTCGATAAATGTTGAGAACCTGGATTTGATTTAGCGCTTGTTCAATTGCAAAGCATTCAGCTGTAAATATGGAAACTTCTTTCGGTAATTTATAAGTGAGATTGATGTTGAATTCTGGACTATATATCGATGCTTCACATCTTTTATTTTCAAATTTGGAACCATCAGTGTAAAGGATGGAAAATCCAGGGAATTTTGAAGCCACAGTGCTTTTAAAACAGTCATCCACATTATGAAATTTATTTGGGGAAGATAAAATATTCTTCCGAAAGTCTGATGTTATTGTGTTCGGCATAAAAGTGATTGCCTTAAATGGAATATTGTATATAGGAAGATTGGGAACTTCTTGAAGATATTGGAGGGAAGATGACAGAGAATTATAGAGATGAAAACTTTTAATTAGGAGAGGAAAACATTTTTTTTCACTCAATCTTTTGTTAGACTTCAAATTAACACTTAGCAGATTAAGACTTTGTTTAATAGGATGATGTGATAACGATAAAGCCTTGAAAATATATTTATTGGCAAGGAATTGCCTTCTGAAATATAATGGAGGCTCCCCACATTCCACCTGAAGCGCATTAATTGGAGAAGACTTCATAGCTCCAATAATCATTCTGAGGGCTTTTGATTGAATTCTTTCCATTTTCTTATCTAAATATTTAGGGAGGGGGTCAAAAAGGAATGTGCCGTAATCCAAGTGGCTCCGAACTAGGGAATTATACATTAATTTAAGAGTGGTAGGATGAGATCCCCACCATACTCTGGAAACTGCTCGCATCATATTAAGTCCCTTTTCGCACTTTGTAGAAATTATCTGAATGTGTGGAAGCCAGGAAAGTTTATGGTTCAAAAGAAGACCAAGGAATTTGATTTGAGTAGCGGTTTGTAGAGGCACATTATCAAAAGAGATTGAGAAGTGGGGAATTTTTCTTTTGCGCGTGAAAGCTACGACCCTTGTTTTAGATGCCGCCAGATTCATCCCATTTATTGACAACCAGCTTTTAATATATTGTAAAGCCAAATTCATTTCCTTAGCTGCAAGAATAATATTTTTATGTAACAAATATATAAGGATATCATCCGCAAAGTAAAGTCGCTTGATAGAAAAAGGAATTACTGAGTCTAGGTCGCTAATATAAATATTAAACAACAGAGGACTGATAACAGAACCCTGGGGTAAACCTCTCCATAGTTTGCGCCTTAAGCATTTAGAGGAAGACTCAATAATAATGGACCTATCTGTGAGCAAATTAATAATAAATTGGACTAGTTTCGGGGGGATTTGTTTTTTAATTAGCTTTTCTTTCAAAACATTCAGTAAAACATCATCGTAAGCTGATGAAAGGTCAAGGAATGTGGCCAATGTATAAGAATTTAGGGATTGAGAAACTCGGATATCAGTTGTGAACAAACTTAAATTATCCATTGTAGATTTCTTTTTCCGAAAACCATACTGATTTGGTGAGATAATATCTTGACTTTCAACAAACCTCGCCTTAAAGTTCCAACTGCTTTAAACCGTCTGGAGCCAGTGAGACTATGGCTTATTCAATCGGGGTATGTTGTGAGGCTGTATTTAGTGTGGAGGGGATGAACATGGGGTATAGGAAGGTGAAAAAGTACCCGGCTATTCAGACCAGGTCACAAAACACGGATAAAGCTATTTTAAGCTACGTTTAAATTTTGAATAGTGGACTTACACCAGGGCGATACTGATAGTATCTTCCACTTTGGAGCGTGTCACATGTATACCTTACACTTGCCGAGTAAAACCGCACATTTTATTATTTAATTATTGAGTTAATTATAAAGATACGGTCGCATCTAAGACTTGAACCCAGGATCTTCCCCTTGCAGGGGCGATGCTATACAATACTTGCTCTACTTTACTAATTTTACGATCATACATAAAGAAAGGAGCAAATAAAATATATGCGGTGGGAAAAATAACGATAATGTTGGTAGTTATTATTCGAAGTGTGATATAGTTAAATATGACCGAAGGAAATAGGGTACCACTAGCCAAGTTAGTAGATGTACGTTAGGGCAAGGATAATGTTCTGGGTTCAAGTTCTACCTACTTCATATTTTAATTTAAAATCGCTAATTTTTATTTAAATAATTAAAAATATTCTTATTTCAGATAAACAATATAGGTATTATGCATAGGTACATACGCATTGTTATTATAATTATAACGGAATATTTGTACAGTGAAAATATAGTAAATTAAATATAAAAGATAGTTCATCGATTAATTAGGTTAGCTTAATTGATACCATGTCAAAGATAACGCTTGAAATGGCGTTGGCCGGGCTTGGTAACCAGATCTGTGTAGCCAGGTAGTTCCCCACCTTCCTCTTTCCCATCTCCTTCCTCTCCCCTCCCCAATACCTTAAACCTCACAACATACCCAAATTGAAATTCCATGGTCTCATTGGCATAATTCAATATATACTAGTGTTTCATTCAACAATTACTGCTTGTTACATTTTTTTCCACCTGAAAACAACCAACTTTATTTTATATGAGAAAGGCATTGTAAGTGCTAACTCTCTCACTAGATGGCGTCGAGACAAATTGTCTACATTTTTTGGTGAAGATTCTAGAACTCGTCAAATATTAATTATTATTTTTTTGGTAAACTAATGTTTAAGACAAGATTTTTTATGCATACCACAAAGGGTAACAATTATTTTTATAAGCAATAATTATAAGCCTGAAACACTCATCCACATTGAAAAATCTCCTGATAAAAGATACATGACGCCAACGGGACTTGAACCCCGGAAATCGAAAGGACACGGGTTCAAGTCCCGTTGGCGTCATGTATCTTTTATCAGGAGATTTTTCAATGTGGATGAGTGTTTTAGTCTAATAATTATTGCTTATAAAAATAATTGTCATCTTATGTTATTTAAATGTCAGTAATGTCTGAAACCCACCACGGAAACCATTAAATTTCACCATTCGTTCGAACCATTTTATCATCCCTTATGTGGCACAGTTCTTGCACCGTCAACCAATTAAGGGTTCCGTTGGGTTCCCCGCATTGATTGCCAATGAGAAAAACCTTCCTCGAACATCCCCTATTAAAGGTTTTTGCCGGAAGACATTAACAGACTAAGATAAAAGAAGGGATTGAAAACGGTTAAGGGTGAAAACGGTTTTATTTTGAGTGTTTTGCATAAAAGTAACTTGAGCTATGAATCTTGATCTATGAAGCATGCTCCAGAAATAAAAAAAAGATGTAAGAAGAAATTACCTACAAGCATTTTACATATAACATACTTTTTTTCATATATCAAATGACGCCCCCATGTTTCCTATATTAATTATTCGTTTAAACTTTGAACCAAAAAGTTTGTGTATTATTTTTCAAGAAAAAAACAAGAACGGGCACGAAGAAAAAAATTGCGCAGGTAAGAGTAAATGCTAATCTTACTGATAATTCAAATAAATTGCCTTTAACAGTCTGCGATAAAATGCATTCACCGACAAAATTTATAAAAAAATAACAGACTTTTATGCCGCTGTGAAATTATTTCCGTTCTATTATCTAATATGATTTTCAAGAACGAACGAGTTGAAACATTTAGCGGAGCAACGATAATTTAAATTAGATCAAATACCACGTTCAACAATCACCCCCCACTTAAGGATATGCACAAGGAAGAAAGCTTTCGGTTAGTAAAAAACCTTCGCGCGGACTTCAATCTAATCACAAGCAGTTTTCCTCTCAGAAAACGCTCACACAAGACTATCAACATGAACGCTATTGTAAGTTTCGAATCCAAGGGATTAATAATAAAAAAATCATAAAATAAAAATAATCTATTGCTAGATTATGATAATATACTTGAAGAAAAGTATCATATTCACAACAATTTCTCAAATTTCAGATCTTCACATTCCTGTGCGTGGGAGCCGTGGTCTCCGCTAACTACATCAGCCATGAAGAGGGACAGTGGAAGGGAGAGGGTCTGGCTGAGAGCCAAGACAATGGACAGTACGACCACGGATATGGTACCTACAACGGTGCCTCCAACTACGCTGGAGCCTACTCCGGAGCTTACGCTCATGGAGCCGCCCCCATCGGTCATGATGGACGTGTCGTAGATACCCCTGAAGTTGCCCACGCTAAGGCCGTCCACAACGCCGCTGTAGCCGCCGCTTCCAGCGGTGCCGCCCATGAAGCTTACAACGGTGCCTACAACGGTGCTTACTCTTCTCCCGCCTACAACAGTGAAGATGGACAGTGGAAGGGAGAAGGTCTGGCCGAAAGCCAGGACAACGGTCACTACAACAACGGATACAACGGTGCCTCTGCCTACGCTGGAGCTTACTCCGGAGCTTACGCTCATGGAGCCGCCCCCATCGGTCAAGACGGACGTGTCGTAGATACCCCTGAAGTTGCTCACGCTAAAACCGCCCACAACGCCGCTGTTGCCGCCGCTTCCAATGGTGTCGCCCATGGAGCTTACAACGGAGCCTACAACGGTGTTTATGCCGCCCCTGCCGTCCATGGATCTTACGCTCATGGAGCCGCCCCTCTGGGACATGATGGACGTGTAGTAGACACCCCCGAGGTAGCTCACGCCAAGACCGCCCACCAAGCCGCTGTTGCCGCCGCCCACACTGCCGCCCACTACTAAGAATCTTCATGCTCTAGTGAATGATTCGAATTTGAGCACAAAACACCATCTGAAAAAGTCTGACGTTTATGTGATAGTAGTTGTATATAATGCAATTTAGTTTTTATCCGTATTTTAAATAATTGATGTCTGATAAATAAATGTGATGAAAAATGAAATAATTTGTTTCGTCTATTGTATTTTTCCTTTAAACTCAATCCATACTTGTGTTTTCATTTGAGCTTCATAAGATATATAATTTTAAATATAATATTTTTGTTTTATATTTAGCGGTTCTACGAGTGATTCTGGAAGTTCTTTTAACTCTTTACTTAGCTGGAATAGCTTTTCAGATGGTGTCGTCGCTAGTGAGGATTTTAATAGGTTTGTTTTCAATTCGTTGTAAAAACTTTTGAAGGTTATACATCTATATAACCTTCAAATGTAGTGTTGTATTATATTTAAAATCTAAAAAGTTCATCAGTCCAGATTTACTAGTATTATCAAACAACGAGCTAATAGAGCTATTGAAACCAGATTTTTTCTATCACTTTCATCCTTCTCGTATCTCAATTTTAGAATTACCATTATTGTCTAGTTCAACAAAAAAATTCAAAAACATCCAAACATTTATTACCTCATCTCTTTAACATATAATAAAATTGATCTAAGCTTCAAAACTGATATATTTCCTAGTTCCTTAACAACCCACAATAATTAAAATCTTCACAGCAGGTGACAAATTTTCTGTAAACAACTCCCGACCGATATTCCTACTTAGTACAATACCTTAAATTATAGAAAAAGTGGTGAAGCAATAGAATCTGTAAATTTTCTTGAGGATAATAAAATATTATCGGATAACCAATACGTTTTCCGGAAAGGTAGGATTACTTCAGATGCAATTGCAGCTCTCACTAAATTTGTCTCTCATACTTTTGACATTGGTCGCAAACCACTTGCTGTTTTTTCTCAATCTAGGAAAAGCATTTGATACGGTCTCCTATCCCTTACTGCTTAAAAAGCTTCAATAGATATAAACAACAGGAGTAGCACATTCAAGGTTTGAAAACTATCTAACGAACCGATCGCAACAAACTCTTATTCACTCTGATAAAATACATATAAGCAAAAAATTATATTTATCCCACGTACGTAAATTACTAACGTTACTATAATTTGTAACATTCGACTAGTAATACGCATAAATCTATAAACAGTCTCATTAATTATACCAATAGTACCCTCAAACATGTTACCTAGATTATGCATCCTATTGGTGAGTGAGTGTGTCTCATACTTGGTTGTCTTGTGAACCTAGTCGCTACAAGGATTTTATAGTGGGGACGATAGCAGGGCTGTCAATTAAGTTAGGAATGACTCGGAGTACAACCAGGTCTGACATAACTCTACTATCAGACAGCTTTATTAGGTGCAATTGATTCATCAAACTAACAAAATTAATATGTTCAATTGGAATTTTGAGCTTTGAATTTATGCACTTAAGAAATTTGTGCTAAACCCTAGATATTGTTAGAGTGAACTTTATACAAAGGGGACCAAATAGGTACCATATTTGCTCTACTCTACTAATCTTGCGATCATACTTAAAGCTAGCAGCAAATAAAAAATATGCGGTGAGAAAAATAAAGATAATGTTGGTAGTTCATATTCGAAGTATGATATGGTTAAATATGACCCAACGAAACAGGGTCCCATAAGCGCAGTTAGTAGATCAACGTCCCAGCAAGGTAAATCCTGAGTTCAACTTGTAAAAACTGTATATTTTCTGATTTTTCTGTTTCATATTTTCGTTTTAAAATCGCTAATATTATCTACAATAATTAAAAACATTCTTATTTTAGATAAACAATAAAAGTAAGATGCATGGGTACACACGCACTGTTATTATTATGGTACTGCTATATTTGAAAATTGAAAATATAGTAAATTAAATGAAAAAAGATAGTTCATCGATTATTAGGTAAGCATAATAGAGACCAATTAAGGTATCTTTGACTCCAAATAACGCTTGAAATGGCGTTAGCCGGGCTTGGTAACTAGATCCAGGTACTTCCCCTCCTTCCTTTTCCCATCTCGTTCCTCACCCCTCCCCAATACCTTCTGCAGTTTCACATAAAAAATATTTTGAATGATATTACCTCAAAACAATCTACATATTAAATGTTTTTTACACATCAAACGCCGCCCGCGTGTTTTCTATATTATGTATTCGTTTAAACTTTCAACCAATAAAAGTTTTTGTATTATTTTTCAAGAAAAAAACATAAGAAGAAAAAAGCAATAACAAGCAGAAAGAAACCTAAATTTTACGAAAGAATAAATACTTATCTTAGCTAAACTAACTCGATTTAATTGCCTTTAACATTCTGCGATAAAATGCATTCGAGGACAAAATTAAAAATAGATTTATGCGGCTGTGAAATTATAATATCCGTTTTAATATCTCACATTATTTTCAAGAGCGAACCATTCATAACATTTAGCGGAGCCAAAGGTCTGAAGCCTCCCTCCCGCCCAATAATTGTACACGGAAGAAAGCTTTCAGTTAGTATAAAACCTCCGGTCGGACTTCAATCTAATCACAAGCAGTTTTCAGCTCAGAAAAGGCTCACACAAGACTATCAACATGAACGCTATTGTAAGTTTAGAATCCAAAGGATTGATAATTGATAAATAATATATTGCTTGATTATGATAATATACTTGAAGGAACCAACCATAACTAATGATAATTTCTCGAATTTCAGATCTTCACTTTCCTGTGCGTGGGAGCCGTGGTCTCCGCTCACTACATCAGCAATGATGAGGGACAATGGAAGGGAGAGGGTCTGGCCGAGAGCCAAGACAATGGACAGTACCACCATGGATATGGTGCCTACAACGGTGCCTCCAACTACGCTGGAGCCTTCTCCGGAGCTTACGCTCATGGAGCCGCCCCCATCGGTCATGACGGACGTGTCGTAGATACACCCGAAGTTGCCCACGCTAAGGCCGCTCACAACGCCGCTGTAGCCGCCGCTTCCAGCGGTGCCGCCCATGGAGCTTACAACGGTGCCTACAACGGTGAAGATGGACAGTGGAAGGGAGAGGGTCTGGTCGAAAGCCAGGACAACGGTAACTACAACAACGGATACAACGGTGCTTCCGCCTACGCTGGAGCTTACTCCGGAGCTTACGCTCATGAAGCCGCACCAATCGGTCAAGATGGACGTGTCGTAGATACCCCCGAAGTTGCCCACGCTAAAGCCGCCCACAACGCCGCTGTTGCCGCCGCTTCCAATGGTGTCGCCCATGGAGCTTACAATGGTGCCTACAACGGTGCCTACTCTGCCCCTGCCATCCATGGATCTCACGCTCATGGAGCCGCTCCTCTGGGACATGATGGACGTGTAGTAGACACCCCCGAGGTAGCTCACGCCAAGGCCGCCCACCAAGCCGCTGTTTCCGCCGCCCACTCTGCCGCTCACTACTAAGAACTCTTCAATTATGCTAATGGAGAATATTTAATACAATAACACCGTGTTATTAAGTTGATAAGTCTGACATTTATTTTGATAAACTGTAAACAATATTTTGTATTTATTTTTCATCCATAGCTACGCTTAATTTTGATTAATAAATATAGTTTAAAATTTATATCACATTTTTACAAGTCACTGAATCTAATGAAAATATCATTGGCATTATTTTTTAAAATATTCCTTTTATTGTGTTTGTACCTACAACTGAATCAAGATTGGCATTATATATAGCGAAAGAAATAATATTAACCTTTTAACTTTCTGAGTTTCTGTGAAACATCACGGGATATTATAATTGTAGGATTTTCGAGACTTAAATTATTAAAAAAAGTAATAATATTTGTCTCCCGATCGTTGCCTTTCAAAAAAAGAAATAATGTATTCTTAAAATTACGGCCTACTATATTTGTACTAAACAGACAAAAAAAGGTTGCACCGCTTGGCTATGAAAAGGATAGCCATTCAAAAAATATGTGTATGAACGAGCCGCTAAAGTATGTCCACTGGACCTAGTTCAATGAAACCCACGCGCATTGTCTTAGTAATGTATCTTCACTCTATTGATTGATAACAAAACAAATACGCATGTCAAATGAAGAATTATTAATTCATAAAATAATGTTAGTACCTACTTCATCGTTGTCTAAGTAGTTCCTTTTTTTTCATTGAACTCGAATAATTTTACGCATTACGCAAGGACATTTCACATTGCTTACTTACCCATGCACTAACAACCAAAATTATTATGTTTAATAATTTATACTCATAATTTTAACCCTTCAGGCCTCTGGCATATTGACCGTTATGTTTCTTAAAGATGCTGTCAGAAAGGCGGAAAATTTGTATGTTTTCCGTTTCTCCATTAAATCAACAAAAGTAAATGGTATATTTCTGAACTATCAATAAATAGTACCACCTCGCAAATTGAAACAGATTCAGAAAAACATATTTTTTATTTATAAACAGATCAAAAAACATGTTACCTGACAGGTTACTTCAAAGAAACACGCCCACAAGGCTTTTCTTGGGTTATTATTTATTCTATGGGATATCTGTAACGAAAATGGTATATTTCTGAAGTATCTATCTGAAAAGTAAATGGTATAATTCTGAACTATCTATCTGAAAAGTTAATGGTATATTTCTGAACTATCTATCTGAAAAGTTAATGGTATATTTCTGAACTATCTATCTGAAAAGTAAATGGTATATTTCT
The DNA here is from genome assembly GCF_061612785.1 of Hesperophylax consimilis. Classification (NCBI taxonomy): domain Eukaryota; kingdom Metazoa; phylum Arthropoda; class Insecta; order Trichoptera; family Limnephilidae; genus Hesperophylax; species Hesperophylax consimilis. Next base: position 3,203,519 of record NC_142857.1, read on the forward strand.
GAACTATCTATCTGAAAAGTAAATGGTATATTTCTGAACTATCTATCTGAAAAGTAAATGGTATATTTCTGAACTATCTATCAAAAAAGTTAATGATATATTTCTAAACTTTCTGAAAATTGAAAACTGTTTTTGGAAAGTAATGAAATACGTTTTCAAATTATATTATTAAGAATTCACATGTATTTTTTTTTAAATTTTGGAATAAAACATATTTTATTTTATTTATTTATTTAACGCCCAGAGGGCTTTTACATGGTTGGTAGTATAATTTTAATTTGACAGATACTTTGAAACATAAAAAATAAGAATAAAATTACATTTGATAAAAGCTATGCAACAAGTCATACAAACACAAGAAACAAAAACAGAAAATTACAGCTATTTGCAGGTTTACATGATGTGTTTAGGAGTATTGTTGAAATAAATGTTTTAAATGATCCACAAAACTTGCCAAGTTGGTATTGAATATGTCAACATCACCATATGATGGCTCACTTACATTTTTTGTATGAACACTGAACTAAAATTACTGATAAAAAAACTACAAATTTTATTAGACAAGTTTATTAAAAACATTATTCACTTTCATTAATTTTTCTCAAATTCCGGTGAGAATCTTTGATTTCATAGAGGTGTACATTTCAATTATTTCGTGGTTACTTCTAAATTTGAATATAAAGTTCGTTATTTTTTCTTTCTAACTCAGTTTAGTTCATATTTCTAACTATGAGAGTAAGGGAGACACAACGATTTCTATGAGACCATATTAGCTGTACTGAAAAGCGAACAAATTGGTTCCATAAGGATAAATGGGTGTTTGTAGTCTGAGAAGTTAATAATACACTCAAAATTCAATTTTATATTGGTAATTAAGACACAAATAAGATAATCCAATTTACAGATTTTTTCACAAATAAAACACCTAACCTTTTCAGAAAAAAAACTTTACTTGAATAAATAAAAACCGTCTTTAGAAATGTTTCAAATAATCGTGAAGTAAGAAGTTGAAGTGATCATTTTATCGTTTTACTGTCAACAGCATAAATAGTGAAATCAGAGGGTGCAAGTTCAATTCCCGTCAACAGCATTTATTTTTTCTCCAAAGATGTTTTCAATTTATATTTGTGTTTCAAGCTTATAATTATCGATTATAATAATTTCTTATCCTTTGTGCTTTGCATAAAAACTACTATGATTATATTAAAGAGGAAAAACAGAAGTCAATAGCTCGTTCCACGTACGAATCGTTTTACACAAAAACAGGTCGAAGAAGCTACTCGTTCTCATGAAGCCAACATCAACCGTGAACGGGTGTTCCACTTGTGTAATTCGAATTTCACACAAGTGCACCGGTGAACCGGGGATTATTACTGCTAGCTCCTTTAAAATACCTGGAGAACAGACTCAGCATGCCCATATTGACTCCATGCATTAGAGATGGTAATCGGTCTGTTTACGAAGGATTTCCAATCAGACGAACCGCCCTCCTATGCACTTGATTGGTGAAATTTTGAACACATCCAAGAATAGGAAGTTCGCCGTCTATGTGACGGTTCGTTAAAAACAATATCATCAAATTTTTCCGACCCGCCAAAGTAGATTTTTTATACTTCTTGATGAAATTTTGCACATGAGAAAACACATTAGAAAATCTTAAGCTCGGGCAACACCGGGAACTTGATAACTTGGATGACTCAGACAATATAATATCATGTCATAAACTATTTATTAATTTTTATTCACATACATACAGCTTACATAATTAACACAGCTTAAATATTGTTATTAAGTGTTATCACACCGTCATAAGTTCTCAACGATGATACTGTGGCTCTTAATATAGTAACAATTATCACTTGACTTTCAATATAAAATACAATATTCCAAAATGAAATACTATTTTTATTATAAAATCGCTTACGATGCTTTTTTTTCTTATTAACAGCATTTACCAATTTATACGAATCTAAAAAACATGATATTATATATATTTTTTTAGATTCGTATAAAAAAAAATATATATATATATATCTGATAGTATTAATACGCTTGCGTCTGGACGATGTAGGCCCTCTGATTGGTCAAATTAAAATTGTGTGATTCTGATAAATTCTGTATAGGGGGTCTGCAGGCAAAAAATACCAATCTGCCCCTCAATTTTAAGCAACCGTAAGGTTCATTTTGTTTTGCAGGCGACTGGATACAAAAAAAATAAGACATTAAAAATTAAGACACGATTTCATACTGAAAAAGAATCGCCACCTGTAATACGATATTTCTTCAAAAATATCGTTTCTGCTCATACAATTTTTGGATAATATCGAAGAAAATATGTTTTAGAAAGTTCATAATCCATTGGATTAATTACATTACAGTGAAAATTATCCACAGTTACGTGATTACGTTTGACGTTTGACGAAAAAAGCACGCGTTAATTCAATATGGCCGATACCCGATACGCACCGCGGCAATAGGTGGCCGACAGAGCGCTCCTCTGGCGGTGTAAGAACGAATCAAATGACTGGCGCGAATATTTAAATATGCAAAAATACTTGACCATTAAGCGTTTCATAAGAAGATTTCTTCTGGAAGTTTATTTAAACTTTGCAATGGCATTTTTCATTATTATTTATAATTTTTTTTTGCTTATTAATTATATCTGATTTTATATTGACATGTTTTCTAATTTCTAAAATTTAAAAATTATTTATTTGCGATGCTTTAATCCTGATTGTTTATTTATATCTTAAGAAATAGGGTAAAAATACCGTTTGAAGAGAATATGTTTAATTTTTAATTTTAGTATTTCAACTATCAATAACCGTTATTAAATGTTATTTGTCTTATGAATATATTGTTTTATGGTTACATGCTTTTTTTTTTCAGGTCTTAAAATACTTCACACAGGATATAAAGCATCGCAAATAAATAATTTAGAAATTTTAGAAATAAGAGAACATGTTTATAAAAGCAGATATAATTAACAAGATTTTTTTTTATAAACTATCTATTAAATATTTTCCCATTTAACTGGTCTTTCATATTGTAATTCCTAATTCTTATAAACCTAGCCTACTCTTACCCCTCCCCCCCTCCTTCCACTTCTTTTTTCCAATTGTAATCTATATTTAATTTTTGGTGTATACTTCGTTCATGAAACATGTATTGGTTGTATATAATAAAGTGATTTTTAAAAAATTATTTGTTTTTTCATAAAATACAGTTTAATCGGATAACATTATTTTATCTATTTCCGTTATAAATCAATGCATACGTACATAATAAAATGTAAACATTATATTTATTTATTAATTGGACAATTTGCATAGCGCCGCTTTTGTGAGATATCACCTCAGGGGTGCTATATTGTAATAATCTACCTTTATATATAGATTTTTACTCTCCTGATGAAGGTGTATATATAATCTAACTTTAAAATTTATTAGATACAGTAACAGTTTTAAGTAAAGAATTACCACCAGTTGGAGTAAAATTCACACCTTTAAATTAAACCGACTGCTAATCTCATCGCACAATGACCCTCCTTTTATTCATAAACACGGGTACAATTAATCAATATGTAATAATCTATTATTTAAGTCAACTTTGTTATAACTATATTTAATTGTGACAAACTATACGATATTGATTCAACTTATAGACATTGACGGTTGTAACCACAGACATATGAATATATAGACTAGAAATTAAAGGTGAGGGGTAAAATCAACTGTTGAATAACGAAAAGGGTAAAGCTGACTGTGATTCGTCAATAAATTAATCTGACAGTATATAGGCATCTCGCATTATAATATCACCATTTAGTTCTTAAAAGTAAAATCTGCTTTTGAATGAATAGATATTTTTACACGGGAGCGCAAATTACTCGCCACGTTATGAACAAATTTGCGAAGTCTAAATTCGGCAAAAAAAAAACTTCTATTTTCAGAGTCGAATATTTTATTTACGTATTTAGTTAAGACACTTTTATAAGTGTTCATAATTTACTTCCCAGTAACAACGATGCGCACACTTGAGAATCGCTACATTCGACCAATGTTGGCTCGATGTGATAGTATATGTTTCTACAACTGATTCATATATTATACGACGTGAATAAGCTTAAAATGATGCTTACATATGGAATGTAATACGACAATTGGGTTTATTCTCTTTTTCACATCTATTTTTACAAGTTTTCATATCACAAGCCACTATTTTGCCGTGTTATTTCATAAAATGCCTCGACCATAGCTCGACGCTAGTTCGAACAAGAATGATGACGTCACATTCTCAAGATTCACGGCAAGCCATACGCGAGCCCAGCCGGCTCCAATGGAACCGGTATGGGGAGTGGGGAATAATACGCTTTTAATCACTTAGGGCAGGTCTACTAATATTCATATGTCTATGGTTGTAACACATATTTAAGCACTGCAAGTCTCCTATGAGCTAATTATATTAGGTACGGTAACAGTTAATATCAGTTGTAGTCAATAATAGTAGTCAATAATAGTGTTTCATTTGAAATAATCCATCACAAATACGTAAAATTTCATTTATTTAAACAACTGTCATTCTTATTATGCGTAAATTTAGCATATTATTATACACTAACTCTTTCCTGTTCCGTGTTTTAACTATATATACTGACCCTCTCTCTGTGAATGACCTGATATCTATCTATTATGTAACTGTTGTTAATATCACTTAAAATGGGCGAATTGTAAGTAAGTGCCGCCCGCATGGCCTAGCAGAAAAAAACCCGCGGAGCGGGTTTTTAACTGCTAGTATATATATAATATTATGTTTTTTTAGATTCGTATAAATTGGTAAATGCTGTTAATAAGAAAAAAAACAAGATAATAATAACAATAATTAATTTATACTATATTAATTAATATTTACATCGATACATCGATAATATTTACATCGATATTTCCAATCACGGAGCTGTTTGACTCGTTTAGGGTTCTTAGTTTACCTAAACTTTTTAAAAAGAATGCACTGTTACAAATTCATAAAGACCATTTCAATTCAACAATTTCTACAAAAATAAGTAACCGATCTAGATCACGTGGTAACTTAGAAATTCCTAAATGTAATACTAGTGCTGGTCAACACCATTATAATTATCAAGGTATAAAATTGTTTAATGCCCTTCCGGATAAAATTAAAACTGAAAAAAATTACAAAACTTTCAAATCACAAATCAAACAACTTTTAGATAAACCCAACGGTAATCACAAGTTTTAATTTCATTGGATACATTTTTCAAATAATTGTTTATATGAACTCATTTGTAATTTTTATTGATTAAATTTTCCTAAAATTCATGTTACGAATTTAGGAAAATTGATTAATGATTATTAAAAAAAAAATATATATATATAAACAAAATTTAATATTTTTAAAAAAATACATATCCTCTAAAGTTATATTATCCGCTTCCCAATATGTGCTAATATGCGTTTATTGTTGTTGCATTTTATTAAGTACCCATTTCATACAAGAAGCCAGCTAAGAAGCCAGCCAAGATTGCCAGCTCGGTCTTTGAACAATTTACTACCAGTACTGTACCTACCTATTATTATTTCGTACCTAATAAGTACATTTTTATTTTTATATCTTATTTTTTCTAAGTTTAATAACTATTATATTATTTAAGTTATATTTTTTATTTTTTAGTTTGTAATTAAATTTCTTATTTTCTTAATTATATAGTGTTATCAAATTTATCATCTAGTTTTATAGCTATTTGTTAATTTTTAGCTACATCAACTAATGAAATTTTACAACCTATAAACCATAATGACTCACAACACTCCCCAACTCAAACACGAGAAATAATTTCTCAATTGAGTTGGGAAATTTTTCGCAATCAGCCTCGAAATATCTACATTTGTAAATTATTGTAATGTGTTTGTATATTCAATAAAAAAAAGTCTTTGTTTGTCTCATCCACGTTTATTTTTCATTTATCCGATTTCATTAAAAATTCTGTTCTTTTTAGTGCCAGGAGTGTTTGGAGAGTGATTTGAATTGTAGAAAAAATCGAGGACGCTCGAAAAAGACTTAAAGTACTCGAATGAAATACCGAGTATGATTAAAGTCGACATTATGTTTTTTTTAATAGTAAAAATGTGAATTTCATGGTAATACTGAAGTTAATAGTAGAAAATGTCGGGGATGCCCGATGAAGACATGAATCAAATAATTACTTGTTGTAAAATGAGACTTGGAAGTGAACGGTTGAAGAGGACGAAAACGCCAGGGGAAGACATGGCACGATTAAATGAAACAGATTGTCAGGTACTCTAGAATTCAAAACCTCGAAACTTTACACCCAAACCATTTAAATTCCCTGAGGAACGCCAGGTACACGTCACCTAGTATATTGTAAAAGTTTGTTTGATATTTAAAAAAAGGAAAATCTTGATCGGGTGAAATGGCGATTTTCTGTTTCATAGAATTATTTCAAATTATACAGCAATGTCTATGGTAAACTTTTAAATGCAAATGTAAAGTTTCTTTCGGTCTCTTTTTATTTGGACCATTTAGAACAAGCTTAATGAGGACTAGGGATTCATAATTTCCACATAACAACCTCCCTTTTACACCGCATACATCCGCCCCCACCTAGAACACTCTCCACCGATCTGGACTCCTTTCTACCAAGCCCATTTTGAAAGAACCGAAAGAATTCAACGCAAATTTTTGAACACAAACTAAACTTAAAATATTCAAACTATTTAATTTTACAATTTCAACTCTCTTTATCAACGACGTTTAATTTTTTAATCTTCTTTAATAGCCGGGACTCACCTGAACTTACCAATTTAATAAAAATTCATATGCCATCAAGATCAACCAGACATACTGATTTCATTTTCACACACGTAGAGTCAACGCTAGAAAAAATATCCCCAGTTCCCCGTATGCTGCATGAAACAAAAATTCACAACCAATAACCAATAGCCTTCCTAATTTTTTTTCAGAGTATGAAATATTTCGGGAACATATCCTGTCCTTTACCTATATTCCTCTTCCTCACCCCTTTACCTACTAATAACTCCTATCGCTATGCAACTTTCTCATATGAAACTGTTTTGAATAAACTATATATAACTTTATTTGTGTAGATCTTTGTATTACATGAGCTGTTTGTTTCTCGCAACTCCGTGGTAGAGGAGTAAGGCTCTAGCAATCCGAAGGTCGCAGGTTCAAATGCAGGCGTGCGCAAGTAAATTTTGTTTGACGAATTTGTGTTCTTTCACAATTTATTAATTTAAAATGATATATAAGTATACTATACTATATAAGTAAATAAACATAACCCAATTGGAGATGCCATAGTCTCACTCTACAGGCGGTTGGGAGCTATTGGGACTAATCATAAAAAAAAGTAAATCAAATTTTACGATGTATGTATTATATTATGACAGTTGTTCTGACGTCCGAGGCTATTATCAAACAGAACCTTGCTGAATCAGGTACTTCCCAAGTTTTTCCTTTCCCATATTCTTACCTCCCCCATTTTCTTCCCTTCCCGATCTTTTTCCCTTCCCCATCTTCTTCCCATGCCATCATCTTCCCTTCCCCATCTTCTTCCCTTCCCATAATCTTTCCTTCCCCATCTTCTTCCCTCCCCCATATTCTTCCTTCTCCATCTTCTTCTCTTCCCCATTACCTTCAGCCTCGTAATATACCCAGATGCTAAAATCTCAATAGCTCACAGGGAGCAGTTGGGACTCTTATAAAGCGTTATTTATACAAAAAAATATTTATAATCAGCTTTATTTTTAGGAACTGCTTCTGTATTATTGTTTAATATTTAGAAATCAAGTTACCAACACAAAGACAATTTGATAAGAATGATTCTAACAATAATTTGTAATCATTTTTGTCATTGGCAATTTAAATTATTGAATTTGTTCGATTAGCAAAAGGCAAATAAAAACATAAGTGACGTAAATCTATTGAATAAGTACAAATCCAGAATATTGGACAGTGGACACTTCTCATAAAAACGATTTTAAATTTCAAGTACAAAATAATTATATAATAGATTTCTTTTGTGTCTTTTTTTGGACTACTCCCACTTACAATTGGAAGAAAGCATTCTACAAGTATAAAATCTCAGATTTCGTTATTTTCACATCACAAGCAGTTTTCTACTCAGAAAAGGCTCACAACAGACAATCATGGACGCTGCTTTGGTGAGTCAACTTCTATTAATAAATAAAATGTGATCTTTAATCTGTTTTTTTTAAACTGGTGATTGTGAAAGCGGGTTAATAGTTTGATTTGATATCCAACAAAAAGTGTAATTGTTAAATTAAATTGTACCTTGTAATGATTTGTGACCTCTTTGAACTAATACAGTTTTTTGTTTGTAGTTTTTTGCGACGTTCCTGTGCGTTGGAGCCTTGGTTTATGCGGATTTTGATGAACACGATGATGGCAGCTGGAAGGGAGAGGGACTTCTTGAAAGCCAAGACCATGGACAATACGACGCAGATGATGACTACGAAACATACAGTGATGCGACCTCATTTTCCGGAGTCTACGCAGGTCCTGCGTCATTTTCTTATGGATCTGCACCCCTCGGAGCTGATGGAAATGTCATAGATACTCCTGAGGTAGCTGAAGCTAAAGTTGCCCACTTTGCTGCTAGGGCTGCCGCCATTGCCGCAACCAACAAAGCTGAAAATGACAATTACGAAAACGTTGTTCCTGTTTATAAACCACCATCAAAAGCACCAGCTGTTTTTGTTGGTTATGGTTCCGATGCTGCCCCTGTTGGTCTTGATGGTAACGTCATCGACACGCCTGAAGTAGCTAAAGCGAAGGCTTTTCACTTTGCTGTTAAGAACGCTGCAACAAAAGGAGCCTACGCTGGTGATGCAAAATCCTTTAACTTTGTTCCAGCTGCTGTCAAATCTTATGGTAATGCTGCCAACGATGTCAAAGCCTACAATTTTGCTCCAGCTGCCATCAAACCCTATGCTAATATTGCCATTGATGCTAAACCTTTCAATTTCGTTCCAGCTGCCATCAATTCGTATGCAAATGGTGCTAACGATGCAAAAACATTTAACTTTGCTCCGGCAGCTATCAAATCATATACTAATACTGCAAACGATGATAAACCGTTAAAATTTTCTCCAACTGCTATCAAATCCTATTCTAATGCTGCTAAAGATGTTCCATCTTTTAACTTTTCTCCAACTCCTATCAAATCTTATGGTAATGCTGCAAATGATGGACTATCCTTTAATTTTGCTCCAGCTCCCATCAAATCCTATTCAAATACTGCTAAGGATATTCCATCCTTTAACTTTGATCCAGCTTCCATCAAATCCTATTCAAATACTGCTAAAGATATTCCATCCTTTAACTTTGCTCCAGCTTCCGTAAAATCCTATTCAAATGCAGCTAAAGATATTTCAACCTTTAATTTTGCTCCAACTCCTATCAAATCCTTCGGTAGTGTTTCTAATGATGCTAAATCCTATAACTTTGCTCCTGCTTCAACATCTTCCTTTAAATCAGCTCCTTACACAGCACCAGTGGTTCCTTCATTTGTTCCTGCTCCTTCTACCTACAATAGCTTCTCTTATGGAAGCTCTTCTCTGGGTTTTGATGCTGGCCTACCCACAAATACTGACCAAAAATTTGTACCCTTCCCTTCGAAAACAGCCGCGGGTAACGGAGATCTGTACTAAGCATAACGCGCCATCTTAAAACAATGGTAGACATTCCTAGTATCCCTGCGTTTAAATAATTTATTGTAGCCTAGTATATTCTACGACTAATTTTGTTATGTACGTTTGAATCCTTAGAACATATTCGATCTCTTGTATTTTATTATGTAGTTACTTGTGATGGAGAATTCTTTTATTCCTAATTGTGTTTATTCCTAATATCTCAAATCTAACGAAATAAATCGATCAAAAAGTAACCTTGTTTTATTTCTGTTTTTTTTTATTTTATTGTATCACTTTCTTCTCTTCTCCTATTGCAGTTACAATATTCCCGATGCATTCAAAAATATAATAATAGAACCAGATAATAAAATTCGTCAATGCAATAAACGTGTAAAAAAAATAATGAGTTAATTCAATCTCTCTTAAGAAATCGCAAGAGATTAAAAGCAAAATTTATAAATAAACCAATACAAAATAATTACCTTTATTTATCTTTTTAAATGATTCTACGAAAATACAACGTTTTTGTTGTCTGTCTGTTCTCGACAACAATACGTGCAGTAAAAAAGACTTTCTTTTTTCTTCTATTATTATTTGTCGTATTTTTTCTCTCCCAAGCTGTGAAAAGAAGTCATGATGGAAATATAACTGGTTAGCACAATGTTGTGTAATATTGAAGACCTACAAATAGCTGTCATGACCAGAAATTGGATTACGTTATCTATTATTAAATACAACGAGTTCATTTATACCAGGCGTGACCAACTTATTATACGGCCCACAAAATCGTGCCTTTACAACGACAACTTTTAAAACGACAATCTTGAGAACTTATTAAGAAGTCAAATCAATTTCATAGAATCACATATTAAAGCATAGGTTTCAATAAAAATAATGCAAAACATCCCACAAGTTGTCCCGTGAAAAATCACGGGATAGCATTAATGAGGTGATCCACAATTTTTTAATTTACTAATTTTATTGAAAATTAGTAAATAACGACAGTAAAATTAGTTTTTCGATATTTAAAAAAAAGGTGTTTATAATTTTCAAATTGATCTTGGATAAAGCGTAAGCAATGATACAATTCGTAATTCAAATTTTGCAATTTTTTTGGCCAACTGCAAATATAAAAATTTTGACTGCTAATATCTTTTAATTATTCAAAAATTCAAAATGTTATTTGCTCAGCATGCTGTAATTATGATTCATTTGTAGAATAAGTGCAATATCCGCTTTCTCGACAATAATAATTTTCTGTCAAAAATACTAAATTACCAACAAACCATCACGCCGTTTCTCCGCAGGGGTAAGCAGAGAGGACAGTCCTCCAAACAACTCGGTCTTGACACACACTCCTTGCTATAAATTACAGTAAAATATTACGTACTTTATTAATTATAGAATTAATATTATTAGAATTACAAACACTCATACAACCGAAATTAATATATATTTGATTATTAATCGCTTCTTATTTTTTAGACAACATAATGAAATACGAAGTATGTTTATAGAAAGGTATTTTGATCGATTATTTTTCATAGCCAAATTTTATTAATTTGGCTAGTAATAATAACAATAATAATGTTTATTTCAGCTGGACAGAGCGGTGTGTGCAATGCTCTGCCTGCCATAAAAGCTTACATTTAAGTTAATACATAAAAATAAAATGAATAAAGAAAGACCGGTCAGTGGTTGAGTAGGCATAGCGCTTGGGTCTCACCCGAGCGTCGCGTGTTCGATTCCTCGGCTGGCTAAGTCCTCCATCACAACACAAGCAACATTTTCGGCTTTCTGTGGTGGTAGTAGGAGATTTTCAAACATTGTTGGGTTATTCGTAACCCGGGAATGTTTGTCTTTCTTTTTAAAAAAAAAAAATAAAAAAAAAATAAAAAATAAAATAATCAATACATTGATGAGCACATTAGGACTTTATGGTGGCTTGAGTGAAAATCCCCATCTCTGGTGTAGAGGCGCTCCCTGCCACTGGGCAACGGCCTGGACAAGAGTGTTGTCTGATCTCTGGTAGCGCTGACTCGTCCCGGCTATTCTGTGGCGCATCAAAGCAGCGAACCCATGCACCCTTCCTTCGGTGAACATCTGTTAGGCGCTGCATCTCCAGGGGAGGCCAAATAGGGCTCTGTATGTGTGGTTGTACTGTACTCGGAGTGTGTTCATGACGCCTTTTGTATGTCGTCCATAGCTCGCTAGTGTAGAAGCTCATACAATATGTTTGGAAAAGTTGCTTCTTCACCGGAGGACTGCATTTGCTGAATCTCCTGGCTAGCATGTTAGCTCGCACACTCAGTACTCTTCTTTGACGTTATATGTCTTTTTTATCATTTAGGTCATCGGTGATGACATGCCCCAAATATTTGATTTCGCTGCAAATTGTCAGGTTGGCCCCGCCGAGACGTAAGGGTGGAATGACAATGGGACCAGTATTTGCTTTAAATATCAGCAGGTATGACTCTTTAGCATTGTACATCAGCCCATGACTATCAGCGTAAGCTTCGCATATTGCCAGAAGTTTTCTTATCGCTCTTATCGATGGAGCTAGTATGACCATGTCGTCTGCATAGCTAATATTGTTCATACATACCCCGGCAATATGGCATCCGATTCTTGTCGTATTTAGTGTTTTACTAAGTTCATCCATATACACGTTGAAAAGCACTGGGGACATTGAGCCTCCTTGTCTAACGCCGCACTTTAATTTGGCTGCTTCTGATATGCTTTCATTCCATCTGAAAAAGTTTTCCTGTCGGTTGTACCATGTTCTCAATATATTATCAATTTGTGGTGGAACTTGTCGTTCGGTCAGTTTTTTCCACAACGCATTATTACAAACCCTGTCAAAGGCTTTGCTTAAGTCTAGGAAGCATGCGTACACCGTTGTTTTTCTGGCTTTATAGTATTCTATTGTTTGTTTCATGCTATATATGGCCGTATCAGTAGAGAATCCAGCTTTGAAGCCCATTTGAGAGTCCTCTGTATTGAGCTTGTCTTTCGTTAAATTTAAGATGACCTTTTCGAAGATTCTTGCAATTATTGTGGCAAGAGATATGGGTCTGTAATTAACAGATGATGTCAGGTTCAACTGGCGGCTTTTTGGGATCGGTGAAATTATTGTTTTGGACAGCTCTTTCGGAATGTGTCCGAGGCCGATCATGGCAGTGAAGAGAGAGGCAAGCACTATTGTTAACTACTCCCCCGCATGCTTTACATGTTCTATGACCAGTCCATCGTGACCTGCAGATTTACCTCCTGCCATGTTGCGTATTGCTCGCTGGATCATCTCAGGTAATATGACGATGGACGGCTGTTGTTCTGGTTGATGCGTTGTTGTTTCAATCTCTTTAACCATAATTTGCGGTTGATCTGGTGCGGAGCAAAATTTATTTCTGAAAACTTTAGCAATATCTTTATTTACAGATTTTCCATCAATCTGGCTCGGTGCGGTGTATTTCGCTTTCATTTTTTTTTTTTTTTTTTGGTTTTATTCGAGAAAGATGAAAAATTCTTGCATTCAAAGCTGTTTGCTATTTTATCCATTTTGTTCTGCTCAAAGTTTCTTTGACAATTCTTATATTTTTTCTTAAAAATCAATCTGGTTTCTTTTCTAGCTTCCATGATGGGACCTTCAGTAGGTCGTCCGTTCTGCAGCCAATTTATATGTGCATTTCTAGACGTTTCATAATATAAGGCAACCTGCTCATTCCAACCCGCTGTAGCCTTCCATTTTCTCCTATCTTGTTTAAAGCTCACATTGTAAATTATGTTGTTCGTTGCATTGACCAATAACCTCCAGCTAATCGGTGCACTGCATGTCAAATCATACGGATTAAATCATATAAATTTTTAAACTTGATTATTTGCGTATTTTTACTCAGTGCGATCCGAGAAAGTCAACAGGTTGGACACCCATGTTAAAGACAATTCATTTCATTGATTTATGACCGGTTTGTGACCGAGCATTACAAAATGCTGGGTTCACACCCATTCGATATGGGATCAACCATTTGATAGTAAAGTCCTAAATCCTGTATGTTTCAAATTTAAATAATGGAAATTAGCAATGCTCTATTTTAACTCGAACGTTTTGCATTTCGTCTTTTTCGTTTTGGTTCGTAAGTTCCTGTTCCGGTTCAAGATGGTGGCCGTTTTAATTTCTTTTTTTTTTCAAAGGTGAAATTGACGTGTTTATTTGGAATTTCTTATTAGAATTATTCAATAGTATGGTATCTACCTGCTTGAAAAAAGAATTGTTATTGAGAGGGTGACGTTTTATGAAACTGCATAATTTGGTATTTGTTTTTTTTTATATTTCGTTAAGATATATGGTTCATAATTACGTAGGTAGGTCTTTTTCCGATCACCAAAAAGACTCCGTCACACTCAATAACTGGTGTATTGTCAACGACATGCACTTAAATGTTGACAAATGTTACACTTTAAACTTCATTTGAAATAGAATTTTTAAGGATTTTTCCCATATTATTAATAATTATATTCTTTAAAAAGTATCGTTCATGAGAGATCTAGTAATCAATCTTGATTCTAAATTCACATTTGATGTACAGATTAATGACCAAATAAAATTTTGGCATTTATTCACAATCAACTTTAACCCTTTAAGGTACCTTAATTAAAAGTAAACTTCAATATGGAAGCACTATTTGGAAACCACATTACTGTAAATACGAAAACATTGTAGAATCGCTTAAAAAATGCTAAGACTGTTATTTTTCAAATGTGGTCTACATAACCATTTAAGATCATACGACGCACGTCTTGAATACTTCAAGATTATTACACTTAAAATTAGAAGGCAACTGACTGATCTAATGTGTTTACACAAAATTATTCACTTCCATCTTGATACTTGTGATGTATGGTAAAAAGTTGGGTATTCAAGCAATATATGGCACCAGTCAGAAAGCTTACTCCAGAGTCCGACAGATGTCGCTAGAGTGTAGCAATTGCCTGTGGGGTATCCTTGTCAGACTTCAAGCTTCTAGAAACGGAGAATTACCAACCCTTGGGTAATGAACAGTGTAGCTAAATCCAGACTTATATTTATTGTAACGTAAATACACGAAATTATAGTAAAGAACCTTTTACTTCTTCACAAGAGTTCTAAACACAGAAATCTGCTAGTAAGCAGAGATATAACAATACTGCACTGTCTTAGCAATATTAAAATAAATTTTCCCAATTCCCATTGTTTAAGACGACATAGAATTTTTCACCTGAATATATTAAAAAATAATATCGGCTATTTGCCCCACTGACCCAAATGTGTCGACTATATAATAAGTTGGAGTGTGCTGAAGTAGACATTTTTGTCGATAATTTATACAGATTCAGAAAAAAAGTTCTGATTATATTATGTAATACTTTCGTCTCTATTTGTGTCTCTTTTGTCTATAATTTTGATGTACTATTTGTCATTTGAGTAACCTTTATATATGTAATTTTATAATTTGGCACCTCTATTTTTATTTCTGTTATGTATGAGTCTTTATTTAAATATAAAAAAATCGTATATCTGAGTAGATTTTTGTAATTATTGTATTAATTAGTGTATTAACTGAGTTTTTATAACTGGATTACATGTAAGTGAGATTGTTTGTAAAACATAGTATAAATAAATAAACCCACTAACTGCTTAACTGCAACACCATTGAGATCAACTAAATATGGAAACAATTTACTAAGGTTTTATCGATAATATCGGTAACCCGTCATTGTTTCCGATCATGACTGCATATCGCCAACGAACAAACAACAATTCCCAACGACTAAGTGTTCTTAATTTATTCGACTTGAACGTTAGTTTGTACGCTCGCGATTTGCGACGGTATAACGACGACAAATTTATTTATTTATTTATTTTCGGGAAATCGAGAGTTTACATTTAATCAATTTGTACATAAGTATTATATAGTAAAATAAAACCAATTCTCCATAAAACTCATAAAACCAATTCCTCCTCGTGACTTTAACTGAGACAACATAATATGAAATAAGTTATTTAAATTTGTGAGAAAGGAATATGAAATAAAAATTTATACAAAACCAAAGTTTATATAAAACGAAAATTTACAAAACAATGCATTTATAGCCATGGAGTTCGCAACTGAAAATATCAACCTTGGATAATACGCTATTGTAATTATTGCATAGTCTAATTAATTAATTAACAAAATTATCGATAAATCCTTAATTGATCAACAGTGCGATATATCCCTTTCTTGATAATTATTAATTAACCAAAGATAGATAGATGTCTGGATGGAAAAAAATACAGAAAAGCATAATTATGAAAAGTTAAACTTGAAATTCAATTCTTTCATTTTAGGCGTGGTTGTATTAACGAACATAATTATTGTTCAAATATAATCACCTCATTATCTGTCATTAAATTGTTCTTATTAATTTTAAATGCGGTTACCATGCGACAAAAAATATTGTAAACGACCTTTATATGCGTAACGAGATAAATGTACACTTACCTCGTAATATAATGTAGGTACTCGCATGCTTCGACGAGGTCAACGAGTAGGTAGTTAATTTGTTTCATTTAAATATAATATAGTCAAGAAAAAAATTGGTCACAAGAATTAAAAAACTATATCGCGTTACAAACAAGAAATAACGGCATATATAATGCAATGTCTTAATTTGGTCTTAATCCAGAAGCTATTACGCACTTGTATATTTTACCAAGAATATGTATTCAATTTTTAAAGATTATTGAATAAAACGATTATACTAATAAATCTAAACGAAAAATGAAACAGAACAAGGTAGTTAAGATTACTGTCAGAACCCAGAATCTCTTGTTTTAACTACTTGAAAATCGGGACCTAGTTATTATACGTCATATTGGTCCATCTGATAGATTACCATATTGAAGCTGTATTCTTCATTGTAATATGATGGGGCCGAGATTATTAATTTAATAAATTGATAAAAAATAAACACTTTCAACGACCTGCGTGATTGAGTGGTTGCAATCTCAGCTACGAATCCGGTATTCGCGGGTTCAAATTCCGGCGTGTAAAAATTACTTTTAAATACATATTTTTTATTAATACATTAATTTGAGCTTCACTGGGTGCTTTGCCCGTGCTGAGGCCCCCATATTACAATTTTAAGTGAAATTATGTACTGTATTAAAAATATGTTAATTAAATAAATTTAAATGAAATATTAAGAAATAAAATTAAGTAAAGTAATAAAAATAAAACAATGAAAGCAGTTATAAAAGCTAAGCAATATGTTTAATTGTTGGTCGATTGTGCATAATGTGTGTACTATCTAGGTATACATTTTTTAACTTTTAAAAAAAAATATTTATTTAATAATATAGCCTTTTTTGTTTTTAGTTTAATTTTGTTTAAAATGTTTTTTTGTTCCCCGTCATTTTTTGTGTCGAGTTTCAGCTTGTTGAATGATTTTATTTCATTTGATTAATTTGTGTTATTTCACAATGTATTCATTTAAAGTGGTATTTTATTTAATTTAGTTTTACGCCCTACTGGGTTTTTAAATGGATTGTAAGAACAGAATATACCTAGCGATCTACCGAAAACTATATAAAAAGTTATTAAAGCATGAAACAAAATTTAACTGATGAACTAAATTTGAAACAATATTAGTAAAACATGTAGCAGTAACATAAAATAATAAAGAAACTAGAACAATACTACATATAAGACAAATCACTAAAACTACATTACCAACATTATATTATTAAAATAAACAGTAGATTTGCAGCACGTTAAATAGTGGAAGATACTCTCATTGTGATCCTGGTGAAAAACCGCAATTCAGAATCGAAACGTTGCTTGAAATGGCTTTAGCCATGTTTGATGACCAGATCTAAATAGACCGATACTTCCCCACCTTATTCCTCCCAATCTCCTCAAGCCTCACAGCATATATCACATTTTTTGGGGATGTCATGTTGGGACTCTTGTGTGGTATTGACATTTATTTATTTATACTGGGTTTTTACAGACGATCTCACTTACGTGAGAAGAATCAGGTTATAAAAACTCAGTTAACATACAAATACACATACAAAGACACATTAATTCTCATATACCAAAATAAAGTTTAAAATAAAAATAAAAATTCAAAATTAAAAATAAATATGAAATACAAATATTACAGAAAAGTAAGAGACGCAAGTAATACATAATATAATCAGTGTAAGCATAGAAATTATCGACAAAAATATCTACTTCAGCACACTCAATCTTATTATAAAGTCTACACATTTGGGTCAGAAGGCTAAAATAGGCGATATTATTTTTTTAAATATTGAGGTGAAAAATGCCATGGTGTCTTAAACAATGGAAATAAGAAAATAGTATTATATCATCATTTTGGGTATTTCCTAAGTTTATGAACTCTATATTGGATATAAAGCTTCCCCTCAGGTCGAGTATCATAACTTGGGATGATGTCTTTGTAAGGAGTGAACTTCTGTAAGATCCAAGATGAAGTAAAAAATAGGTCAGCAAGTCGTGCTAAGCTATGCTCACATCCTAGGCCATTGTAAAAATGTCTGTTTTCCCGCAGCTATGACCATTGACCATGTACGATTGATGGTCAAGCAACTGTTATTACTATTGGGAGGCGGGTATGAACACCGTCGCCCCGGGAACCATTTATTGGATAACCAACACCCCTGCCATAGATCACTTCAGGTGGTTCGCCACGTTTGGAGACGTAGCAGGATTGCCCGGATTTATGGCGTGAGGGTTGTTTAGTCTTGGCTGCGGATGTGTCTATCCACCTACTGTGTGGCGGGCCATATTTGTGAGGGCTGTTTAAAAGCTGTTTCTACCTCTCCAGCAGGATTGTTTCGATTCATCTGTCAAAATTTCCGTCACTCCTGGACACAATGACTGCCAGATTCCTACCCACCCCTCATATTTATATGATCTTCTTCTCATTTCTCTCCTTCTTTCCTAACAAAAACCCTCCTCACAGCATCCCCAAAAATAACATAAGCTCTTAGGGATATTATTTTTCTGAGGCCTTTTTTTTTTTTTTTTTTCTTATTATTTCTGGCTTTCACCCTTCAAGGGTGTTCTTGGCCATCATTTAAAATTATTGAGAAATGAAAGGTGAATTTAAATATTAATTTTATTTAAATGGGCAAATTTCAAAATTATAATGAAAATTGGAGTCGAGTTCAGACTTAGAAGAGATGAGATGTTGAATGGAGGGGAGGCAATTTTAGATAAGGCTTGATAGAAGAGAGGATATTTGTTTAGAGAGGGACAACCAAAAAATATGTGATCTAAAGTTCCCACTTCTAGACCACAGAATGTACAATCTGGGGAGTCAACAACGTGAATTTTAAAAAGATGGGAAGGAACGGAACAATGTCCGATCCTCATTCGAATGAGTGAAGAAATTTCTTTTTTGGAAAAATGAGGGAATTGCTGAAACCACGGTTTTGATGGAATAGTCCTTTGTATTGAGGCATAGCAAGCTCCCTTGGATTGACTAGCAATGTGCCAATACTCTGCCCAAACATTGCGGGATCTATCTTTGATGATGGAAAAAATGTCAGATAGGGGAATGTGGTTTACGAGGGTAACAACAGGGTTGGACGCTCCTTGTTTTGCCAAGGCATCCGCAATATCATTACCCATGACACCAACATGTCCAGGAATCCAAATCAAAGTTACAGTTTTACCAGAGCTTTGAATGGAGGCTATCATCTCTCGAATAAGGCATACAAAGTGATCATCAGGCCTTCCGTGATGAAATAATGTTAAAAAAATAATAGGAATAGCAATTTTTCTTGTTTTGAACATTATCTTCATAATGCCGGTGGTAAAACAACACAATTTTTATGTATATTCTGTTTATCAAAAATTGTGATCAGTCCGTTGGAAAAGAGAAATAATCAGATTTTTCTGTCTAATTCTTCTAATTGTTCTAATTCTTCGACTTTATCGTTTTGAAACAGACCTATCATATCACGAGAATAATTAATAAATTTCATTAATAATTTACTTCACAGAAATGCTACACGACATTATTCCAATATAAATCTAAATATCATTCAACAATCAACATATCTCTAAAGAAGTTTGCGAAAAGATGCTGTTGTAGATATCTTTATAGTGGTAAACAAGAACTTGTTGTTTTGTGATGGATTTAAATATATAAAATTTCTATGAACTCTGAAATCATTGACGGGTTCAGAGAAGTTAGGACGATCAAGACTTTTAACATCTGCACGATTCTTGATCAATTCGGAAGTAGGAAGTAATTAATTCTAAATCTAATTCAATGTTACTAATCTGTCATAAAAACATGTGAACAGTTTTCAATATACTCCGTGTAATCCTATACCCGACAAAAATACTAATGGAAGTCGTTTGAACCCAAAAAACTGGATTGACTGATTTTGATTATTGGTGTATTTCATGTAGAGTACATTGTATTAAATATTAACACCCCACTCTCAACTCCCACCACCCAGATGAATTTCAGTGGGTATAAAGGCTGTGCGTAGACTCCCCTTACGGCACAAGCAGTTTTCATCTCAGAAAAGGCTCACGCAAAGCAATCAACATGAACGCCCTGGTGAGTTTGAATTTCGGAACAAAAAAATTCAGTATTTGTATAATAGACAACCAATTGACAATTTTGAATGCCTATCTACCTAATATTGCGAAAAAAACTGTTGAATAAAATTATAAATTAACCTTTTTTCAAGATCTTCGCATTCCTGTGCATGGGAGCCGTGGTCTCCGCTCACTACATCAGCAATGATGAGGGACAATGGAAGGGAGAGGGTCTGGCCGAAAGCCAGGACAATGGACAGTACGACCATGGATATGGTGCATACAACGGTGCCTCCAACTACGCTGGAGCCTACTCCGGAGCTTACGCTCATGGAGCCGCCCCCATCGGTCATGACGGACGTGTCGTAGATACCCCCGAAGTTGCCCACGCTAAGGCCGCCCACAACGCCGCTGTTGCCGCCGCTTCCAACGGAGCTTACAACGGAGCTTACAACGGTGCCTACAACGGTGCTTACTCCGCTCCCGCCTACAACGGCGAAGATGGACAGTGGAAGGGAGAAGGTCTGGCCGAAAGCCAGGACAACGGTCACTACAACAACGGATACAACGGTGCTTCTGCCTACGCTGGAGCTTACTCCGGAGCTTACGCTCATGGAGCTGCCCCCATCGGTCATGACGGACGTGTCGTAGATACCCCCGAAGTTGCCCACGCTAAGGCCGCCCACTTCGCCGCAATCTCCCAGGCTTCCTCCGGAGTTGTCAATGCTTACTCCGCCCCCGCCTACGGCGTCCATGCCGTGCCCGCCTATGCTGGTTACGCACATGTCGCTCCTTCCGTCTACGGAGCTGCCCCCGCCCATGTTGGATACGCTCACGTTGCCGCCCCCGCCCATGTCGCTTACTCCCACGGCTCTTACGCTCATGCAGCCGCTCCTCTTGCTCATGATGGTCGCGTCGTAGACACCCCCGAAGTAGCTCACGCCAAGGCCGCGCACTACGCTGCCGTAGCTGCTGCTTCTCATTAAGCTTTAACATCTTCCTACCCTTAAAATTTAAAACACCTGTCTTTCTTCGTGTTGATCGCGAGTGTGAGAGTGTCATGTTGATATTTGGTTGCAATAATCGTAATATCTTATTCCTTCAATAGTCTATCTATATCTATGTATGTATTATATTCCCCTTTATTTTTCCTTTGTGTTTATTACATTTATTCTAATGTACATAATATATTTAAAATAAATCTTCTTTTTTAGCGTAAATATTTCAATTGTCAAAATATAGGAATAAATCGATTAAAAATTAAACTTTCTTTTAATAATACTAACGGCCTCCTTGGTAAAGGAACAAGGCAAGCAATCCGAAGTTCGTGAGTTCGAATCTCGGCGTGCGCAAGTAAATTTAATCTGGTGAATTTGTGTTGTTTCACAATTTATTAATTCCAAATAATATATACTATACTTGTGACACGTTCCAGAGTAGAAGATACTCTCAAGATCGCCCTGGTGTAAGACCACGATTCAGAATTTAAATTTTGCTTGAATTGGCTTTACCCGAGTTTGGTAACCATATCTGAACAGCTAGATACTCCCCACTACCTTCAGCCTCACAACGTACCCCAATAGGAACCCAGTCTCACTGGTTCCAGGCGGTTGGGAGCTGTTGGGACTCTTGGGCGGTATTTACATAAAAAAAACTTTTAACAATGTCTTGAGCTTGTAGTTAATGCAGTTTTCAAGTATAATGTATTTTGGCTTAACAAAAATCTTGTTAAATATTTTAGAAAAAAATTAAAATAATGGTATCATTTCACAAAAATATTGCTATTAATAATAGAATTCAATTACACAACATTATATAATAGAAAAATTCGTGAAAAACGAATAATTCATTGAATTTCATTACTACACAACAATGTCACTTCAATAATTGCAAAAAATTGGTTGAATCGTAATGCGTTTGAGCAAATCAAATTATCGTTTCATTTTCAATTTTTAATTTGTCATTTTACGTTCGTAAAGAAAACTATTTTCTACACAGAGCCATGCTAAATAGGTCTCTTAATCTATAGCTTAAGAGATAACGGTAAGTATTACTTTAACTGTCTTGTGTATTATATTCTTACACGCCCGTTCTCGGTGTGGTAAAGCCGGCCTTGAGCCTAGTTTATGACCGTTTTAATCAAACAAACACCATGTTAAAAAGTAAAGTTTTTCGCTGTTGCTTCTGGCCTTACGTACCGCGTAATATTTACACAACGTTTTTTAGTAAGGCTGTTAGTGTTTAAGTTTTGAAATATACTTACTACTGTTATGTCTATAGAAATAAATGCGAAGCGTTTTTAATAGACCACTTACGGAGTTAACTGAAACAGTTAAAAAAATATTATAATTACTACGGTATGCAAATCTCTCTGGGACATATCTGACACAAGGTCATTTTATTAATATAATTATTGCAGGTAATACCTACGCATAAAGCCAACTGAAATTAATGTAGGAATGTTAAAAATAAGCAAAAAAAATTGTTTAACATAATGAAATTTAACGACAGGTATGATTTTGAATCATAGGATGTGGTCGACCATTCTCCTAGCAACGTAATATTATCTCGTGGTGTTTAATAATTAGGTATGTACCACAACGATTAATGAATAACCAGAAATAATGATATGAAAAGTGACCGGAATATTATTATACCGATATTTTTTATGTTCTTCTCAGGAGTTGACAATCTAGGCAGTTAACTAAAGATTAATTAAAATGGAGAGACTTGAAGATCAATGAACTATTGGTTTTCCAACGATTGACTTGAATAATTAGCCATGACTGCTGAAAATGAAGATTCATACAATTGTTACAGAAGATAACTTGGGTCGTCCACAGATAAAATAGATTGAAGATTTGGGATAGCCCTGATTTATTGAACCTAATCACCTTCAACATACCAACTACAACTGCTTGATCAAAAATTATTTTTAATTACAACAACAATATCAGGACTGAGTCATTTATATACTCATTTGTACCTAGATTAAATGCAGTTAGCAATATCTAGATTAAGGCGATGCACTACGTCGTGTAATATTTTAAATTGAGCCGCTATCAATAACAACCCTTACGCAGATGGCGATAAGGTTTAAATTCCCGCTTTGCACCATCCGCCTGTTTTGATTTATGCAAGAAAAAAACATGGCCAAAAAGTGCCTTTTATTTTATTTTGTGGATGTTCAGGCACAAATATTTTTTTTTTTCGATCATTTTATATACAAGTTAATTTGCCACATTATACAATAAAATCATAACCGAATATGGGTTTGTAAGTAGGAGATTTTGAACTTTAAAGCAGTTTTCATAGGCCTTATACATTATTTTTTTCTGGGCTTATAAAAAGATTTATCTAAAAACTACTCGATTATTTTAAAGGCCAAGATTTATTCTACTTGCAGTATTTAATTAAAGCATCTGAAACATTTCTAGGTGACCAAATTTTCATACCAAAAACACATTATTTTGCATTACTATGTATGGCATCGCCTTAAATAAAATGGTAGATGTGTTTCAAGAAAGCTTTAGTAACATACCTCAAAAATATTAATAACTAAGCTAAGCATAATAATATTCTTCTGTTTTGAATTTCTATGTAACAAATAGCAAATTTACTAATTACTGTTTCACTAAACTATTATGCATAAAATGTTAGTAGTTAAGTCAGTATGGGCGTAAAATATATAAACAAATAGCTTTCGGTCTTTTGTATTGGTGAGAAACAGTGGCCGTTTATTGGTGGGGATCTCATTGGTCAAGTTCGATCGGAGATTAAAAGTGGGGGAAATTATTTTTCATCTTCAATTTATATTCTGCGTTGGTCATTTCCATGATTAAATGTATTTTTCTCTCGATCTAAATGATTTTCGTAAAAATGTTTTAAATACGATCATAACAATTTACGCAAAAAAAATGTTTTTATAATATAAAAAGTGAAACCTTCATTGATTATTTTAATTAAATAACGCGATTACCATTGAAAACAATCTATTGATTTTACAAAATACCATTTCTTTCAAATTTGGTACAAACAAATCTCATGGTCGCTGCGCAGCGCACCCGGGCAGCTAACAGATTCCTAAGGTTTGTGAATTCGAATGGTTTACCGTTGAAATCCCACCATTAATGTTTTGCATGAACTTTTTCTTATAACAGAAAGTCCCGTAGGCGCTGAATTCATAACGCACTTATGGGATTTATTTAAACTCGCTCTTCGAAAAGGTTATTTTTTGCTTGGTGTTATTAATAGCGGGTGTTAAAAATGTTGTAAAAATATATATCTTCGTCGTAAGACAAACTTTTTTCTATATTCGATTCATTTGTAAATAAATCGTGTAAAATGGCAAATTTTTGGAGAACTTATAAGAAAAAATTGTTCTAGTAAGATTCTTGTTGGAGATCGATAGGGCATACAAGTAACCGATTGTTCCATCTGAAATTTCCAATGAGATATTTTCATGGCTATGACCGTGAATCTTTACAACATCATGATCGCGATTGTCCATTTGCCGATCCCTGCTCTAGATTCTAGATAATTCGAAGAAACTAATCGCCAATGGAGCTATTTCTCTCAAGGCCATCGAAGGCAATTTATCGGACATAAATGCGTTGTAACTGCAGTGGAAATTCGATGACTAACGGGTAATAAATTCAGCTATGTGAAATAAGGATATAAGAATAGCAACAAAGAACATATTTTTTGGGAGTTTTCAAATGTTAATTTTTATTGTGTATGTTAATTTTTATTTTGTCTCTAATACTTTTTTCTTAAATTATTAATTATTACGACTAATTAACATGATACCACCTTGGACTCCCTAATAATATCTCCTTATTTTATTTTTATTTTTATTGCAAATACAAACAGTACATACTTACATTGAAGACAATAGTTATAAAGTTATATATACAAGTTAATACATTGGTACCAATGACATGTCGCTGATATACTCGTATATACATGTGTGGAATATTTTACATTTTTTACTTAAGTTAAGTTAGTTAGTATGTTAGGGAATATATGGGGAAGAGAAATGTTGGTAAGTACCTATCTGGCTTTTTAGATCGACACAAAACACGGCTAAAGCAATTTCAAGGAAGTATTCGATTTTCATTGTTTTACATTAACTCCATACAATCTATCTATAGTGGTATCTTCAGGAGGAACGGACGAATGAATCCATCCCTCTCACTGTTGTGAAAGATGATGGGTCGAGAGTCCGGCTGGAGAGGTCCTCCCTCAACCGACCTCCTCCGATCCGGCACGCCATATACAAAAAAAACTGAGAATCTAGAAAAATATCACATATAATCTTATATCAAATGTTCTATTTTTTAATAAATAAATAGTAGTTCATTATCTATTTTTTAATACATAAAAACACAGTATTTCTCTTTCTGTAAGTAAAAACACAGTCACTACTTTGAAATTAGGTTTATACTTATATCTACATAGTATATCTCCTCGTGTTGGGTAAGAGTCGTTTTTCCTAATAAGAAGTTCCAACCCAATTAAATACTTGGTTTCGTAAACGAACGCCCAATAAATTCGTACTAGCACACACTCTTACTTTAATAAAGTACAGCAAACATAATAATATTAATCTGTTATTATTGTATATTGCCTCCGTGCATAATTCCAACGTTATTGTCACAAAAAGTAGTGTGCTAATGTAGTTACTCTCTTGCAATCATTGATGTATTATATGTAGACGAGACATGAAGCAAACAAATATGTTCCGCTTTTTTACCTCCAACTGACCTCCAACACTCCCAACGTTAATAAATGATAATGATAATAATATTTTGATGATTTGTATAGCTGTATCGTTTTTGTGAAAAATTACCTCAAGGCTGCTGTACAAACATATAATAATTTTCTACAATGACCTTATTTATATTCATTCGTATTCTCATATTTATAATTATCACATCATACTCTTCAGTGGTTAGGAGGTTACGATCCTTGGCTCCAAATCCGGAGGTCATGGGTTAAATTCCCTATACGCGCAATTAAATTTATTTTATTAATTTCATTTAATTCATTAAAATTATTATATTAAAGAATAATACAAATAAATATTTTATACAAAATAAATTCCAAAAAAAATATTAAATTACTGAAATTTTTACCTGCAGGTCTCAACGACACATTGAAATTTCATGGAATTTCAAAATGCTCCCAAGGTATCTAAAATGTGCTACAAAATTTCTTAATTTTGAAGTTGTCGTAAAAAGAAATTCCACTTTCGAAAAAATATAAAATTATCTTTAAAATGTTTGTATTTGAAATAATAATTGATATTTCTAAAAAAAATAATTAAAACATCAAACATGAAAATATTAACATAAAAAAATCAGCTGGGCATTTTGATTCGAAAGTCCATAATTTTGAAAAAAAAACAATTTTTAGAAAACTCATTCCTTTTGTGTAGGGAATTAGTAAGAAAACTACCACTTCAATTTTATACAGACTATGCAATAAAAAAAGATCCTTTTGAAAAAGTCCCGTCAATTTGATATCGTACAATTTAACATTTTTTTATGGATTTTATCCATGTATGATTATTTATGTCCTTTCGAGGCTTGAAGGGTTAAAAAAATATATAAAAAAATGAAAGGATGTAGTAATTTGCATTTACCCCGTGGTGTCAGGTTCGTTTGAATAATGTTTCGAGTAAGTCCGAGTAATTAAATGCTATATTATACTCTCACAATGATTTTTTTCGACTGTATAGTTAGTTTATGGGTGAATCAGTTGTTGTATTTTTTCTGTTATAATTTCTTAAAATCTGAAAAAAAAAGTATTTTAAAATATGTTACAAAGGGAGTAAGTTAGAAAATTTGCCATAACTCCATTAAAAGTGTTCGGAATTACCCCACATGGACTAACAAAGACTCTACTGAATGGAATAAACAACACTAAAAATTTAAAAAAATTGTTACCCTGCCATCATGTTTGCAAATTAAAAAAACAACTCTCAAATTATTTTTTAGGCCCATAAAAAAGTTGCAAGCTTACAAAATTCCACGATTTTCGTTAAAAACGTGTATTTTTGCATCACTTTAAAGCAAGGGAACACAACGCACTGCTTAGTGCTTAGTGCATAGTTGACGGTCTGCTCTTCCCTTGCGAAGGGATCGCTGTGTGAAGCATTTATCTAAAGGGTAACAATTATTTTACAAGCAATAATTACTAGCCTGAAAGACTCATCCACATTGAAAAATCTCCTGATAAAAGATACATGACGCCAACGGGACTTGAACATCGTGTCTTTTCGATTTCCGGTCGACAGCTCTGACCACTGAGCTATGGCGGCTTATCTCTATCTGCGAAATAATTCAATATATACTAGTGTTTCATTCAACAATTACTGCTTGTTACATTTTTTCACCTGAAAACAACCAACTTTATTTTATATGAGAAAGGCATTGTAAGTGCTAACCTCTCACTAGATATTTCATTCAATTTGTTACATTTTTTCACCTGAAAACAACCAAATTTATTTTAGAGTAGACATCTTTCCCCTCACCCCGCTGCTTTAATTTTTTTATTTGTATTTGTTTTTAATTTGTGTTTTTTACAATAAATATACAATGTTTACAAGTCATACTGTTTTAATTTATAATAAAATTCCATCAAAAGTATTTGTTTGTGGATGAAAGAGCAGTGTACATTTGCGAAAAAATAGTATAACTAGGTTACAAAGTAAAAAAAAAATACATAATTAAAGTCCATACAAATTATTGTATTTGGAAGGAAGAAAAAATATATACTATGGTAGATAATGGAGTATAGTAGGATAATTTATGAGATTTTCAATTGAAACTAGGGGAATCAGTTTTTTTGTTAACGATTACCCTAAAATCTTTTTTTTTATATTGTTCAATATTTGTTTTTTATCATTAATGCTTCTAATTTCTTCTGGTAATTTATTAAAGAAATGTTTTCATTGGTGGGTATAATGGTGCTGGGTAAAAGAAGTGTGTAGTTTAGGGCATGCAAATATATATTCAAGTCTTGTTCAATTTTCAGCTAAGAATGAGTATTTATCTTTTTCTTTTCGAATTTGAATTTTTCATAAATAAGTTATTAGGACGGGTTGTTACGGAGAATTTGAACAAATCATCATATTTCAACGTTCATTTTCGGGATCTGTGAAAGTCCTATTCAAGTTATGTTATTATATCAATGTAGGCTAGTTGCTTGAGAAAACTGAAATAAAAACAAAACTTGAAAAAATCTTTCACAGAACTTGAAAATGAACGTTGAAATTTGATGAATTGTTCAAATTCTCCGAAACAACCCGTGATACATGTAGGAACTTTGAATTCTTCGAATACGCGTTCAGTGGGGAAGTCTGCAGATGTTTTTAGTATTATTTTTATTATGACTTTTTGAACAATTTCTATGGGGGTCAGGCTAGTTTTGTAAGCTGCTCCCCAACTGATAATTGCATATTGCAGAACAGACTGTAATAATGCATAATATATTGAGTATAGATTTTTCATTGATGAGAAATTGTTCTTGAATTGCTCCGTCTAGGGCATTTTAGGTTAATGGAGTGAAGACATGCCATTTGGAATTCGTGTGATCGTTCGGCTTTACCCTCTGTTCAATGTTCCCCCACTCTCCCGTAGTAATAATAAATCATATAATATTATTACTGAATTTCGAATGATTAATTCTAATACAGCTAAGTCTTTTGTTGTTTTTTTAAGTATAAATAAAAGCTTTGTGCGGTGACATGTCATAGTGAACGTAATGAAAAATATGAATAATAGTTGTGGCGTAAAAAATATTGTTTCATATAATTTAATGTAATTATGGTACCTATTCAACTAATAATAGTACTTTTTTTACAATACTCAATTGTAACAAATGTATTCATTCAAATAAAAGTTACAAAGAAAACGGATATTATGGATATGATCGTAATAATTTCAATACAAGTGTTTGCACGAATTCTGCTACTGTAATCAGAATTAATAAATTATCTTCAAACGTAAGTATCTATCTTCCGATTGTGAAATGTATACCACATAAAACGCTGTTTTATTCATAATGATCAAAATTGCAAAAAAGTTAATCACACTTTATTTTATTTTACGACTTTATGTCCGGGTTAAATCTTCCCCACAGGAAAAACTAAACCCTTTCACACACTTTTCCACAAATGATCATCTAGTCAATCCACATTATGCAAGTGCATTATACAGGGTTTTCCAATAAGAGGTGTTATTTTGATATTCAATCGTAAAAGATCAATGGTTTCGTTGCTTGTGCGGCACGTAGCGCCGTCTTGTTGAAAGTACGTTGTCCAGATCAATACCATCCAATTTCGGCCATAAAAATCATTAATCATCTCTTGATAGCGCAATCCATTCACCGTAACTGTTGCTCCAGCTTCATTTTCGAAAAATTAAGGTCCAATGACTCCGCCGGACCATAAACCGCACCAATCAGTCACACGTTAGAGAGAGGATAGAGAGGCTTTTCAACAATAACTCTTGGGTTTTCCGAGCCCCAGATGCGACAATTTTGCTTGTTGACGAAGCCACCGAGGTGGAAATGGGCCTCATCACTCAAGATAATTTGCATTTGATTCACTCAAGCGAATTGTAAAATGTCAAAAAATGACAGCTTCAAAAGTAAAATCTACCGAAATAGCGGGCTATTCAAAATAACACATCTTATTGGAAAACCTGTATACGCAAATACAAAACAATACAAGAACAACACGTCAAATCACCAGAGATTAAATAGGAAAATAATTGAAAATAAGCGTCTCCAGATATTTTCATATCAGAGGGTTCGGCTAGGTAGAACTTCTAATTGGACCTATAAATCCTACTGATTCCTCAATATAAATATTTAAAAAATCTTTCGTAATCTCCTACATGTATTTAAAATGACTGATTTTTGCATTTTTATAAATAAATTCCTTGACAGATCTAATACGCCTATATTTTGATGAGAGAGCTAGGTATAGTGCCAGTAGGCGAAATAACAATAATAATGATATTATTTTTAAAATAATAATTTTTATTCCAGGATGTGGGGTTGTTAGTGCAATCCCACACGTCCTATATAGATATACATATTTTTTGTACAAAATTTTTAAAAATAAAATTAGATATATAAATTGAGTGAGCTAAAAATAAAATAATACTGACCTCCTTGGTGATAAAATATAGTAGTTATGTTTTTAAAGTTTAAAAAATATATTTTTGAAAATCCAATAGGCCTAGTTGTTTAGAAGAAATTCACTTGTGACAAAGTCATCAAATTGTTAATCAGTGCCATTTTGTTTTTTTGACAGTTGAAAGTTTAGCATTATATGCCGAATTTAAGTCCGTTTCAGCTTTTGAACAGGTTGGGATCAGCAGACGTGGACAACTATCGTGTTGTAAAGCTTCTCGGCTTCTTACAATTTTATAGAAAGCTAAAACGCACCTAGAATCTGCGTTTGACGGGGAACATTCAATTGTCAAAAAACCAAATCGGCGCTGAATGGCCATTTGATAACAATGTTTCATTTGAATTTCTGCGAAACAACTGGACCTTATTGCCACGAACAAGGCATCCAACTTTATTTTATATTTAATAATAATAATGGGAAAAAAATAAAGAACGAAAATTTAAAAAGCAGCTGGAAATTAAAAAAAATACTTTGTATGTTGCTGTTATGAAAAAATGTATTAAATTACAGATAAATTTAGGCACAAAAGGTCGGAATAGTTATTGAACTTGTGTTGAATTTAAAGCAATTCTTTTATAGTTGGTTTACTTGGTTTTGTCAATATGAAATGACTAACGCTATCGTTAGGTATATTCACCTTTAATTCATGAATGATTCGTTAGCTAGACTCAGGCGTCGCCGGTTTAATCTTTCGTTAGTTCTTAATCATCTTGCAATCAGAAGGAAGTTTTTGAACTTAGTAACGAGAAGGTTAATAGTCCCTTCAAAACAGCTTTACAGACATATCATACCAATAGACATACCAATGAATAGATTTCTGAATATTAGAGACACTTGTCCATTTATCCAAGGATATGGCGTTACAAGAATTTCAAACTATTTTACATGTATAATTTCACTGGACAGTGTATGATTACGTTTATTTTATATACCGTAATTACATTTAAATAATACTAATAATGATATTAATAATAATATATTGCTTTCTCGAGAATATTTGCGGAACGAGAGCAGGCCATATTTTTTATATCAATTTCTCAAGTGCAAGTCAATTAGCCTCGTTCAAAATATCACCTAATACATTTTTATATCAGTGTTTCTAAAATTTCAATTTCAAGTTTTTATGTATTCTGTATACTTATTTATTTTATTTTAAACTATCTGTACCCCGCTACACGTTGCTGTGGCTTAGTCTGTCTGTGCAGGTGGAGAAACTGTAAAACGTTTTGCTTTTACGTCCAACAGATGGCACTATTTAAAAACAACATGTTTTTACCTATTACAAGTGACATCCATTGAATATAGGTATATGAAAAAACACACGTATTTAAATGCATTATTTTATATTATATATATAACCACTTACAGAATTGCATTCCAGTAACAAATAACAAATTGATGTACATTTCATTATTAGTCGATGCTTGTTACTTAATTATTGGTATTTTGAATTGAATCCATTTCAAAAATGTTGACAACAAGCGTAAGCTAGCTCTTGTCTCGTCAAAGACATAGAGGTAGTTTTCTTTTAAATCTCTGGTTTGCTGAAGTGACCGTTTAAGGGATGGTAGGTTGTTAGCCACTATCGACAAACAAGCTTTATAATAATATTAATAGACAAATGCCGTTAAACAAACTGCTAAAAATCAGTTTATCAGGACTTGTTTGCCTTATATTTGTAAAGTGTGTAAAATATAACAATAAAAAAATAAAAATGTAAAAAATAATAAAAATAACATGGCATTTATATAGCGCAGTTAAGTGTCATTTCACTTCAAGTGCGTTTTACTATAACAAACATAAAGACGGTAATTTAGTGTTAGTGGTAAAGTTCTTAAAATTATTCCCACGGTGTGTCTTACCCAATACAGATCTAATATTATAACACAAAATATACTGTTAATACAAAATGATGATTAAACTTAGAATAACAATAACAGAACGATAGAACAAAAGAAAAACTAAAAAATAATATAAAACAGGAGGCAGTTTAGGTTCAGAAATGAGAATCTTTTGAGTGGACATTAACAAGGAGGCAACCTGAATAAATCAATTACCGGAAGTTTTAGAATATGACTTTTTATAAAATATTGAAAAGAACTTTTAGTTTGATGGAATATAACAACACAAAAAAGGCTTTTAACCTCTAGAGTGCCAAGAAATCCACGGTGGATTTCTGACAATCGTACCTATCCACTGTTGATTTGCTGGTGTCTCGCCGCACTCGCCTCTATTTTATGTTATTATGAACCTTAAAAATGGTCTTGGCATGCTTAAATATATTTTATTCACATGGCAAGGAAATAACATATGATAAAATTATTATTGTTTGTCGTTTTGTCACTTGAAAATATATTTATTTTATCTGCAAAGAGCGCGTCGCAAAATTCCGCGTCAAATGTCATACATCATTTCGATTTTCAAAAATCATTGGGACAAGACAGCATTGTAATGTCCTCCTGTGATTCCTGTATATGGGTTCGAACTACAGAAATTGATGTAATAACGTGACCAACATCACGGCATTACATCCCAGGGTGGGTTTTGATCGTATCCACAAAGTAATCTACGCTGACTGTGGTCCCGAAAGCACCTACTTTGGGAATCACTGACTTAAAACACAACATTAAAAAAACTAATCAATGAATGAGTGTTCAGTATAGTAGACTGTGACCTTGCAAAATCATGAAATTGCCAATACTATCAAAGGACACATTACACTACGAAGGATTTTTAATATTTTTATAGGCGTGTGAGTGTTTGTTCATTAAAGAATATGATTTTAATATGTATTTTCTACCCCACCTGTTTCGGTCGCTCGAAGGCTCCGGTTTAGTATAAAGGCTTTTGCGGGTCGCCACTTCAATCACAAGCAGTTTTCCTCTCAGAAAAGGCTCACACAAGACAATCATCATGAACGCTCTGGTGAGTCAAGTGATTTTATCAAATATTATATCAATTCGATCATGTTCGGTGTACAAATGTGACTTGTATTTTTACAATTACAAAATTTTTTTAAAAAATATAATTCTAAAAATTTGTTTTTAAATTTCAACTGATTATCTAATCAATTTTCGTAACCATTTTTTTACTCTAAAATCGTTTTCTTTTCTCAATTTCATCTTAAACTCAAAATAAAATATTTTTAGACCTTAGTAGATCAGCAGTCAGCACAGTTGTCTTCGATTAAGTGAATATTGATATCGTTTGACTCGTTTCAGAGGGAGTGCAAACATATTTTGATCCAGTTTTTCAATATTTTTTAACGTTCTGATTTTGTTAAACCTCTATAAAACAACCTTAAAGATTTTTTAAATATTATTCTCAATGGACAAAAAGATTTGCTTAAACAACTCTTAGTTTGATATGATTTGAGATTTTCACGGCCAAAATTTTCGTGGTAAAATTTTGGGTTATTATGCCGTGTTGCGTTTCTTCCTTCTTTACCCAACGATTTTTACAGCGTTATGGTGTGTTCATCACAGATGTGTCCATCACATCTGTCCTGATGATGGACAGTATAACGCTCTCCAAACCTTGACTAAAGAAATAGGAAGTTCAACACGGCATAATAACCCAACAATCAGTCCCGATTTAACTGTTTGTTTGTTTTCATGCAATTGATAACCATAAAATCCATATACCACATCGAAAAATAGTTTAGGTTTAACCTCATTTTCGCTAATCGATTTACAGTCGAACATATAAAATCGCTAAAATTTTTGACCGTCTTACTATTTGTTAGTTCATGAACATTAAATCACTTGTAGGTGTATGATATATTAAAATTATATCACCTGCTTTTGACTTTCCATTATTCAAATTGATCTCAATAAAGTAAAGAAGGCCATCTGAAAGTTTCCTTGAGAGAACTATATACCCTGGTAGATTATGCCCACCTGGTCAAAACACGTTTCAATAATTTATGTCCAATTTGATTTGCTAAATATGTTATTGTGTTAAAAATCCTTATTACTCGACATTAAATCAAAACGTTCGCGATCGGAATAAAAACAGGTGGTACGAGTCGGAAAAATCAATGAATGTCATACTTAGATATTAATAGTGATAAGAGTATTTGTAAGAGAAAATGAAATTATATTTATAGCGTTCAGGAATGTTATTCGGTTATGCAAAGTAATCTCAACAAATCGCAATCTTTCATCGTATTATCTAGCTGATTCATTCTAGTCAATTATAAACCGGATTATTAATAACAAGTTACATTCATTTAGCAATCTTATTTACTTGAGTCCTGAATGATTTTTAATTGGTTACTCATAACATGGCAGGTACAAAAAATATAGATCAGAAAAAATATTAATTTGTTTGAACTCGTGATTAAACGGATCTAAAATCTGACTGTAAAAGCATCACAGTTTATGACTAAATTGATCTAGCTCAATGAATTCAAACTCTAAATTTAATTTCTATTTTCAACTTGTTTCGAAATATGTCTTCCTTTATCAGAATTATAGGTTATACCCTGTTTGAAAAATTCACTGGTGTTCCACAGGGGTCAATTTTGGACCAGAATTCATTTCCTTGTTTACGAATGACATTTTATTGACATGGAAAACAAAAATTTAAAACACTTTTTTGTTCTACATATGCATTTAATCATTTAAACTTTAAAATGTGTAAAAGCCCATAAGGGCTTTAATGATTAATAAAATAAAATCTTTTGAGCAGCTACTATATGAAAGAAAAGTCAATCCGAAGAAAGTAGAAAATACTTGATAGTTCCATTTGTAATGCCTTCACCATATTGAAACTGCTTTATAAGGACAAGTCAATAATATGTTGGTTTTCTCACCAGTTTTTCGCAACCCTTCTGTGCCTGGGAGCCGTAGTCTCCGCCCACGGCTGGGCTCATGAAGATGGCAGCTACAAGGGAGAGGGTGAAGCCGAGAGCCAGGATTATGGACAGTATGACCATGAGCATGGAATCTACGGAGTCCTCCCCTACCAGTCCGCCCATTACGCCGTTGCCCCCGTCCACTACTCCGGAGCCCACTACGCCGTAGAGCCCGCACACCACGCTGGTGCCCACTACGCTGGCGCCCACTACGCCGGCGCCCACTACGCCGGTGCCTACGCCGGAGCTTACGCTCATGGAGCCGCCCCCCTCGGTCATGACGGCAACGTCATCGATACCCCCGAGGTAGCACACGCCAAGGCCGCTCACTTCGCCGCCAAGGCCGCCGCCACCCACGGTGCCCACGAGTACTCCGCCTACACACCCGCCATCTACGCAGCTTACACCCCCGCTGTGTACTCCGCCCCCGCCCCCGCTCACTACGCTGGAGCCCACTACGCCGGATCCCACTACGCTGGAGCTTACGCTTACGGACCCGCCCCTCTGGGAGCTGACGGCAACGTTATCGATACCCCCGAGGTAGCTCATGCCAAGATCAACCACTTCGCTGCCAAGGCTGCCGCCATCCAAGAGGTCGAGGCTGCTAACCACCGCGATCATCTTGAACATTCTGCTCACGCTGCCCATGTCGCCCATGTTGCCGCTCCCCTTCTGGCTTACGCTCCCCAAGTATACGGAGTGCACGCCGCTCCCGCTTACTATGGTGCTTACTCTCATGGAGCCGCCCCCATCGGACATGACGGACAGGTCGTAGACACCGTCGAGGTTGCCCACGCCAAGGCCGCCCACTTCGCTGCCAAGGCCGTCGCCGCCCAGGAGTCTCAATCCGTCTATGGAGCTCTCTCTTATGGAGCACCCGCCGCCTACGATGTCCACGCTTCTCCCGTCGTCTATGGAGTGCATGCCGCCCCTGCTTACTACGGAGCTTACTCCCACGGAGCCGCCCCCATTGGACATGATGGACAGGTCGTAGACACCATCGAGGTAGCCCACGCCAAGGCCGCTCACTACGCCGCCAAGTCCGCTGCCACCCATGGAGACTACCATTACGCCTCTCACGGACAATGGTGAAGAATTTTACCACACCATCGTGTTGTGAAAACTCTTCAGTTCATGTTATTGTAGTTGTAATAATTATTGTAAATTGTATAAATACCCACATTACCAAATGTCATTCTCATCTCGTTCATACGACGCTTATCTTATTGATGAGTGATTTATTAAAACTTCTCAGAAGTCTAAATAACAACTCCTGGTGTAAGATCTCCTCACCACAAGTCATGCATATAAGTTATACAGAATATTAAATGCTGTGCATCTCGAAATAATATATATTTTATTTGTTTTCCTTGATCCAACCAACTTACTTTCTTCTTATTCTTATCAAAAAATTACTATATTATTTGGGTATTTGGGAAGTATGTTAACGAGAGCTAATAAGTCCATTAATATAGGACTGAACGCGGTTAGGACTAATGAAAATTTGTCCAAAGAAGCGAAGCAAGCAGTCCATAATGGAGGGCTAATACCTGCCCCAATGTATAGCAGTCAGGCATGGAACTGGCAGAGGAAGGATGAAAGCAGACTGAATGCTGTAAAAGTGAGATCCCAGAGGCGTGTGTGTGGTAAAACCAGGTATAATCGTGATCAATTTAAGGCTGATGTAAGCGTAATGAATAATATTAAGTTTGCTTAGATAGTTTGGGAATGTAGAGTGAATGAACAAAGAAAGGAGTGCAAGGAGAATATATAACGCAAATGAGCATGATAGAAGAAGTCGGACATGCCCGAGGAAGACATGGCACGATATAGTGAACCAAATACTTGAGTAGGGCCATATCAAGTGCCAAAATAACAGAAGAGTATGTATGAATATGAATGAGACAAGGAGTGCTTGTAAAAGCTGAGTTGTTTGGCGGTCCATCCACTCTGCAAACCTCTGCGAGGAAACGGCGTGATGGTTAGTTAGTTAGTTCTTATAACAAACAATATAACCTGTTTCCACTGCAGACGACTACACGAGCTTGTTGCGTAAGAACGTAACCAGATCAAATCTTTCTGGTTCACATTAATACACACAAGTTCTAGGTCATAAGTTTCACTATCAGTGAGACAACGGGTATACCTGCCACACGTTACGTGACTGGACCAGTTTATCCGGTTAACAATACGTACCTACATAAACAGCGAAAGTTCACACACTTAAATGCAACACGATACATGTTATATTATGGTAACCGGTCGAAGTAAGTATATCCGGTTGAATGATTATGTGTTTTGATTGGCCGTCTTAGATTGTAAGTCATTGTCGTTCAAGTACAGAAAAAGTATTTGGAAGTAGATTGATTTATTAAGACGGGCAAAGTTACAAGTTATAATTATAAGATTGTATGGAAATGGGTAAATCAAGGATAATGTGATAATGGATAATGCGTTCGTTAAAACAGAAAATTTATTATATCATTTAAAAATACAGGCTTTTCCAATAAGAGGTGTTATTTTGAATAGCCCGCTATTTCGGTAGATGGTACTTTTGAAGCTGTCATTTTTTGACATTTAACAAGTAAAAACTACGCCATTAATAAAAATGGAACGATACGCGCTTCACCAACGCATTGAAATTATTAAAATTCACTTGAGTGAATCATATGCAAATCATCTTGAGTGATGGGTCCCATGTCCACCTCGGTGACTTCGTCAACAAGCAAAATTGTCGCATCTTGGGCTCGAAAAACCCAAGAGTTATTTTTGAAAAGCCTCTCTATCCTCAACGTGTGACTGTTTGGTGCGGTTTATTTCGCATTTGCATCATATATCCTCCTTACACTCCTTTCTTTGCTCATTCGCTCTACATGCCCAAACCATCTAAGCGTCCCTTCCTTAATCTTACTCATTACGCTTACATCAGCCTTGCACTCTGCGGATCTCGACATTTCTCTCACGATACATGGTTTTACCACACATACGCCTCGGGGATCTCATTTCAACAGCATTGAATCTACTTTCATCCTTTCTCTGCCAGTTCCATACCTCACTTCCATACGTCAGGGTAGGTACCAGCACTCCATTCGCTTCTTTGGACAATTTTTTGCTGGCGCCAACTGCGTTCAGTCCTACATTAATGGAGTTATCAGCATTTACAATCATGTACTGTATACATCATCTTCTTTCAATATCTTTGTCTGCCTTCCCATTTCCCTATAACATACTTCCTAAATACACAAACTCATCCAGCCGCTCCAAATATTCCTCATTCATAACTGTATTGTACACTTTTTTGTATTCTCTCTTTCAAACACCATCACTTTAGACTTCTATTTATAAAATATAAATATGATTCGAAATGAAGTTACTGAATTTTGTGAATGATGCTACACGTGTTCACTTTTTTTTTAATTTTACTTATTTCATAATATGAATCTAAATCTTTCTTCTTAATCTGATATTATAATTAATTAATTAATAATTATTCTTCGAAAAGACTATTAAAATATTTTATCCCTTTTGAAAATATAATTGTTGAGCTTATAATTTGGATGTTACCTTTATGTCTTAATGATGAATTCCGTTTTAGTTGTTTCAATTTATTGTCATTGAATACGTTTAATATTGAGTCTTTTTTATAAAATGTCTTTAAAATATGTCTAGAATCTTGCAATTTGACACAAAAATTTTCCGCTTACTCAGTCAATCTTAGCCACTGAGCTATTGAGGCCACCTACAAACTCTTTACAATACAACAACGCTTTGCAATTATTTTTTTATGTCACACCCATGTCTGTACAGTGTAAGTATCTCCACCCGGTTGGGCAGCATTTTGATGCGGCTTAAGGTAGGGGCTGTAAGAAGGGATTTTGAATCTGAAGGTCGCTAGTTCAAATCCAGGCGCAGATTTCAAGTAAATTATATTTGCTGAATTCGTGTTATTTCACAATTTATTAATTTAAAATAACATATAGTATACCTGTGACACGTTCTAGAGTGACAGATACTCTCAGTATCGCCCTGGTGGAGGAACATTATCTAGAATTGAAACGTTCCTTGAAATTATTTTAGCCGTGTTTGGTTCCAGCTCTGAATAGCCAGGTTCTTCCATCACCTTCATATTCCCACCTCCTTCCCCTAACACAAGTTTCAATCTCACAACGTACCCCGATTGGGGTTGCCATAGTCTCACTGGCTCTAGAAGTCTAAAGGATGTGGGACTCTTATGCGGTATTCACATTAGAAATTTTTTTTGTTAATTTTTCTATTTTCAGCAAAACAACCAATCGGGAGTTATAGACGTTTGTTAATTACAAACGTGCCTTTTGCAACAAAACTTTCAAGTATATTTTTATAATTGTGATAACAAACTAAGTTATCCTGTTTCTTATAATAAAATCATCGAACTTCTTTGTACAACTTTCTGTATATCTTTCATACTTTTTCGCTGAATTGATTTATCTTTGTTCTCTAAAATCTGGCGTAATAAATTGCTAAACACAATCAACAAAGTTACTATACATTTCTCCGTAACTACTTTCACAGTAGCTTGAGTCCTTATTCTGTACACTTGTTATTAAATACATACATCTCAACTAAGTTACTACACATTGCTTTGTAACTGCTTTCATGGTACGAGTACTTATGTTGTACTCTAGTTAGTATAAACAA
This sequence comes from Hesperophylax consimilis, assembly GCF_061612785.1. Classification (NCBI taxonomy): domain Eukaryota; kingdom Metazoa; phylum Arthropoda; class Insecta; order Trichoptera; family Limnephilidae; genus Hesperophylax; species Hesperophylax consimilis. Next base: position 3,243,581 of record NC_142857.1, read on the forward strand.
CTATTGAACTCTTTTGTACAACAGAACTCTCTGTTACAACTTGTATTTTACCTCCTTATATCGTTTATGTTACGTACTATACACAAATTTTTAGTAGTCCGGTTAAAAACGGGATGGCAGGCTGTTTCCTGATAAACTGTAAGTAAATTACTAACATATCGGAACACGTATTCATTCATCTGCAATAAACTTATTAATCTACAATGACGAAATGCGTAAATATTATGATTTTTATGAAGACTTTTTCCTACATCGTAATAAATAATACGTTCATATTTTACTAAAAGATTTTTAGGAAACCTATCAATTGATTCATTAAGGGTCTGCAATCCCGTTTTTAACATATTTTAAATAATTTTACCACATTCTCAATAAATTTAAACCTGTAATCAACAAATTGTATTTGTGTAGGAAAGTCTTCGTTAGTGCTAAATTTCCCACTAGATGGCGTCCAGACATATTATATCTACATTTGTTGGTGAAATATTTTGACTTGTCAAATATTATTATTTTTTTATTAAAAACGAAGGTTTTTAATGCATAGCAAAAAGTATAACAAATTATTATTTGCAAAAATTAGTTTATCATTAAAAAATAATATTCAATACCAGTATTTTTTCTCCATGTATTCCTGAACAACTTACTCATAACAATGCAAAGGCGTAAATAAATAAATACATCATTGAGAGTTATTGATACATTTTTAGTTTGGTGTTTAAAAGACAACGACTAGACCCACGCAGCAGATGCAATGTTTGAATTTAAGTAATAAAAATAATATTTAAACATCTGAAAAGGTACCTACTGTAGCAATTGAATGCATAAGACCCATTGATAATAAAACCCGATTGCCAGTCAATAGCAATCATTTTACCAACTCTATTGATAGAACACTATGATCTACATTAGCGATTCTATTGATTTCGGCTTGAACTATTTGATCAATATGCCTATTTTGTTATTGTTTATAGTAATATTTATTCGTTACATTTACCGTTTGGTATAACACCGACATCTAGCGAAGTAACTGGACACTTTTTGAACCGCAGTTACCAAATTTAGCTAAACATAAAAGTACATAGAGCTTACAAACATTGACCATGTACACGATTGGTTACCGATAAATAATATTTAATAGAGAAAGAATTCTCAAACTTTGGAATAATTAATTAAAACTTGATTGAATATATGTCAGGATGAAATGACACAGCCGTGAATTTTACGTACCATTTCACTACCAAAATTACACGTGGACGCAATTTTATGTAGAAGTAATTTCACATTACTAAATAAGTACCTACACAACAAGATTTTTTTGTAAGCAATAAGGAGTCGCCTGAAATATTCAAACAAATTGAAAATATCTCCCGAGTAAAAATAAATGCCGGCGATGGAAATTGAATCCGCACCTTCTGATGTCTGGTCAGGTGCTTTGGATCACTGAGCTACGTCGGCCAACCCAACCCGCCTAATAATTCAATATGTATTGTTACTTCAATCAACAATTACTGCTTATTATATTGTTTTCACCTATAAACAACGAACTTTATTTTTGTAGGAAAGGCTTTGTTAATGCTAAATTTCTCAATAGATGGCGTCGTGACATATTATATCTACATTTGTTGGTGAAATATTTTGACTTGTCAAATATTATTATTTTTTTATGAAAAACGAAGGTTTTTAATGGATAGCAAAAAGGATAACAAATTACTCTAGGTAAAAATTAGTTTATCATTAAAAAATAACAAGATTTTGATTCGTTTAATTTGTGCGTTAAATTAGTTTTGTGTTGGAAAAAAAGTTATGTTTAATCTGTGTATTATTTTGTAGAAATAAAAGTATATAAATACGGTACGTTTCAATGTGGTAGATACTTTCAGCGTCGCCCTGTTGTGAGACAACAATACAGAATAGAAACAATGCTTTAAATGGCTAAATCCGTGTTTGATGACAGGTACTTTTCTCTTCTTTATCTCCTTCCCATCCCCACAACCTTTAGCATCACAACATACCCCAATGTAGGAGCGTTTTTCCAAAAATCGACAATATTGAGGACAATAAATTTAAAAAAAACAGCGAATGAAAATCAAAATGATGCAGTTTTTTTTATAGTAACAACGTGCTGTGCTGTAGTGAATAGTATAAAAAGTCGAAGACGCATAATGAATCAAATTCATAAGTGCTGTAAAATGAGACGTATGTTATAAACGAAGAAAGCTAAGTTAAGAAAATGTATGACGTGGAAGTGAAAGGTAAAAAACGTCGAAAACTCCCGTAGAAGACATAGCACGATAGGTACTGTTGTTTAAAATTTTAACATAAATACAAGAAGGGTAACAAATTTTCGCGTACACTTTAAAAAAATCTTATTTACGGATAATGTGAAACTGGGTAAAGCCTTTATCGAGTTTTTAAAAACGCCCCTCGATTGAGGTATGCCATAGTCTCACTGGCTCCAAATGGTTGGAAGCATTTGGAACTCTTTCACGGTACTGTACTGACAAAAGAAATCACTTATTGATTTGAACCCGCGATCTCTGGATCAGATTTCAAGGATCTTATGACTAGACACAGAGGCCTTCAAAAGGGATCATAAAATCAGACAAACAAAAAAAATCGCATAAAACTTTTGTCCCGTAGATTTCTTAAACTCTCTGATTAAATGAAACTCCGGCTTCAAACAAACACTTGTACTTTTAATGTGATAGATTTGCAATGGGCTTTTATATCTTAATTTGTAAGCGGTGGGAATAATCTGGACCCCGACCTTGAGGTTCCCCTCTAATTTATTATCCCCTCGGTCTTTGCAATACTTGTCAGATAACGCCATCCATGGGTGAGGATATTACAAACGTTTCACGTTGCAAAAGTTTGGGAAGCCTAGGCATGTCGTTCTGTACGATTGCGCCACGGCAAGCCTCGAGGCGGTTAATAGCAGTATTTAGTCTTGATAGACGTTAAATTCAGAAGTAAGTGAAATAGCATAGCTGAAATTGACCGGGGGCGACTTATAGAGCCTGTCCTATGAGTAGGTACGAAGGATAATACATAATAGGACAGGTTATACCTTCCACCTGCCTTGTTGAATATGAGTTAGATTTTTTGGTTAAATAGTCCTTCAAAAACGTCAATTTAAAAAAAATATATATCTCAAATGAACAGTATTAAAAAAATGTTTTTATTATCAAAACGTTAAATGGTTAAGGCGATGCCATACGTAGTAATGCGAAATCATGTGTGTTTTTGGTTTGAAAATTCGGTCGCCTAGAAATGTTTTATATGCTTTAATTAAATACTGCAAGTAGAATACATCTTGGCCATAGACATATGAATATTAGTAGACCTGCCCTAAGTGATTAAAAGCGTATTATCCCCACTCCCCATACCGGTTCCATTGGAGCCGGCTGTGCTCGCGTATGGCCTCAAGTGAAATTTGAAAACGTGACGTCATCATTCTTGTGCGAACTATGGTCGAGGCATCATCGGTTCATTTTACGAAATAACACGGCAAAATGTTGACTTGTACTATGAAAACTTGTAAAAATAGATGTGAAAAAGAGAATAAACCCAATTGTCGTATTACATTCCATATATAAGCATTATTTTACTTTATTTTAAGCATATTCACATCGTATAATATGAATCAGTTGTTACTATCACACCGAGAAACGTCTGGACGCGAAACACAAAGCTGGTTGGTTGCTGGGAAGTAAATTATGAACATTTATAAAAGTGTCTTAACTAAATACTTAAACGAAATATTCGACTGTGAAAATAGAACCGAATTTTTTTGCCGAATTTGGACTTCGCAAATTTGTTCATAACGTGGCGAGTAATTTGCGCTCCCATGTAAAAATGTCTATTCATTCAAAAGCAGATTTTACTTTTAAGAAGTAAATGGTGATATTATAATGCGAGATGCCTATTTACTGTCAGATTGATTTATTGACGAATCACAGTCAGCTTCACTCCCTTCGTTCTTCAACAGTTGATTTTACCCCTCGCCATTATCTTCTCGTCTATTAATTCCTATGTCTGTGATCTTGGCCTTTAAAGTGAAAGAGTATTTTTTAGATAAGTTTTTTTATAAGCCCAGAAAAAAAATATGTATAAAGCCTATGAAAACTGCTTTAAAGTTCAAAATCTCCTACTTACGAACCCATTTTCTGTTATGATTTTATTGTGTAATGTGGCAAATTAAGTTATTTATAAAATGATCAAAAAAAATTGAATATTTATGCCTGAACATCTTCAAAATAAAATAAAAGGCGCTTTTTGGCCATGTTTTTTTCTTGCTTAAATCTAAGCAGGCGGATGGTGTTAAGCGGGAATTTAAACCTTATCGACATCTACGTAAGAGTTATAATTGATAGCGGCTCAATTTAAAATATTACACGACGTAGTGCATCACCAACTTATCACCATCCGCCTGTTTTGATTTATGCAAGAATAAAACATGGCCAAAAAGTTCCTTTTATTTTATTTTGTGGATGTTCAGGCATAAATATTTAATTTTTATAAATAACATAATTTGCCACATTAAAAAATAAAATCATAACCGAAAATGGGTTCGTAAGTAGGAGATTTTGAACTTTAAAGCAGATTTTATAGGCCTTATATATTATTTTTTTCTGGGCTTATGAAAAGACTTATCTAAAAAATACTCGATTATTTCAAAGGCCAAGATGTATTCTACTCGCAGTATTTAATTAAAGCATCTGAAACATTTCTAAGCGACCAAATTTTCAAACCAAAAACACATGATTTTGCATTACTACGTATGGCATCGACTTAAAAAAAATCAAATTTCCCACGTAAGATGCACCCTTCAGGTACAATATCATTCACAACCCCAAAACTACTTCAAACCATTCCTAACCTTGAGCACCACCGGGTAAACGTCAATTTGGGATGCGGGTTTGGTTACCGCCGCCCCGGCAACCATTTATTGGATAACCAACTCCTTTGCCACCGGTAACCCCAAGTGATTTAGTAGGGGCACACGGGTCATCGGGTGAGGTATTCAGATGCCCCTACCCACCAGCTGTGTGGCGTACCGGATCGGGAGAATCTGGTTTGGGGAAACCCTTTGACCTCTCTAACTGGTCTCTCATTACCAATCCATTCATAACCCCGAAACCACCGGATATAACGTTAGCTAGTTTACTATAATCTTATAGATTTTTATTGAACAAATTATGAAAAAAAAACGCAAATTTAAATCGCTTATATTATATTCAATTAATAAATATTACGATTTGATGTTTTACTCATTAAGTTTTTCCGAAAAATAAATAATAAAATATGCTTTTTCCATATTGTAAAATTCTCTACCATAAAAGATTCTAGACCTCCGCACAGTTATTTTCAAATAAATAAATACATTATATAGAAATATATCGATTTTTTCGCTGACTTTTTAAAAAACTTCTTATCTTTCCCAGTGTGTTCATTAGACTAAAAAATATTGGCGATGGGTCTACCTCCGGAAACTTTTTTACGTTTAAAGTACGTTTCTTTCATCTCCGAACTTGTTATTAAAATAATGTTTTTTTTCTAGTATTTATCGCCTGGGGCGCAAATGTAAACTATCATTATGAACGCTGGGACAAAAATACATCACTTCTGGTTTATTATGGTGTCCTTGCGACAAATAGGTACTAATAAGGTAGTTAGAAGCAAAAAAAGGTAGACGATATTTTTGTCACAAACCACAAAGGGCAGGTGATCTAAAAAATGATTATTCAAATGCGATGGCGACCTTGGCTAGGGAAATAATTATATGAAATTGATTAATTCAATTTTATAATTTAAAGAGTTTGACGGACTCCTTGGTTGCACGGTTAATATGCTATATTACTCCAATGGTCGCGAGTTCAAATGCTGGAATGCGCAAAAAATGTTATTTAATGACAAAAAAATAATAATTTTATAATAACTGTGGTGTAGTGGTGATGTTGGTAGAGTCTGTGAATATAAGTTATTATTATACAGTTTACTTAGTTTTAAGATTTTTACGTTGTAGCCGGTAGTTATGCCACATGACAGAGACAACATGCCGGGTGTACCCGAAAGATTACGAATGCAGCCGATGCTAGCCGATCCCTAGGTAGGCAGCTCAGTTCTAGCTGCTCCCTGGTAAGAGTAACTCAGGGTCTTGTAGAAGATACGTCCCATAGAACGGACGTAGGTATGTTCTGTAAGCTATTCATTGTCCTTAACTTACATTTATGATGCAACTCGTAATCTTTGACAGAGAAGAAAGGAAACAAGAAGAAAAGTGGAAGAAATATTATGTTTATCATATTTTTTTAACAAATAATTATAAGCAATAATTAGTCGTCCGAAATACTAATAAAAATTGAACCACTGAGCTATGTCGGCTTTTTTCCAACCCGCCAAATGATTCAATATGTACTAGTACCTCAATCAACAATTACTGCTTATTATATTTTTTCCACCTGTAAACAACCAACTTTATTTTTGTAGGAAAGGCTTTGTTAGTGACTAATTATTGCTTATAATTATATGTTATCCTTTGTGCTATGCATAAAACCTTGTCTTATAAACATTAGTTTATCATTAAAAAATAACAATATTTGACAACTCAAAAATATTTCACCAATAAATGAAGATATCATATGTCTCGACGCCATCTAGTGAGAAATTTAGCACGTCTTAATTATGAAATGTTAACACAGCACATGAGTCCCAACTGCTCGCAAACTAACTTATCAAGCGTCTAGTGCCAGTGAGACCATGGCATCCACAGTTGGGATTTGTTTTAGACTGAGGGTAGCGGAGATGGATAGGAGAAGCGAAAGATAAGGATGGAAAGTACCTGGCTATTTAGATCTGGTCACCAAACACATATTATGGCAATTGAAACATATTTCTATATAGAATATACATACTAATTATTTTATATATTTTTTTATATAATTCTACATTTCCACCTTCGATAAAACTGTAATTACGTACATAATTAACAATCAAAATTTAACTTTGCTATTTTACCGTAGAATTTAATGAAACTGAATTTAACATAATGCTTTCGTTTTGCTGCAGGTGGCGAACCAGTTTGTCCAATGTAACAGATATCAACTTTAAACTGAACCTACGCAATGTTCAACTAGTCTAACACAATAAATGTACTAGTCTGCCATCAATAACTGTGGTGTTTGTATAAAAGGATAGATACATAGATATACCTCCATATACTTAGTTTTAGTCTAGTAGTTCTGTGAACTGTTGTTGTAAACCTCGCTTCCAAAAATGATATTTCTATTTTTTTCTTAATTAATAAAAATTTCCTCTGAAATCATTAAATTTGAAAATAGGTACTTAAATACCTACCTACTTAATTACAAACCATAAATATTTTACGTAACAGGTTTTTTTTTATTTGAAAAAAGATATGAAATAAAAATAATAATTAATATTTGACAAGTTCTAGTATCTTCACCAAAAATGTAGACAATTTGTCTCGACGCCATCTAGTGAGAGAGTTAGCACTTATAATGCCTTTCTCATATAAAATAAAGTTGGTTGTTTAAGGTGAAAAAAAACGTAACAAGCAGTAATTGTTGAATGAAACACTAGTAAATATTGAATTATTTCGCGGATAAGAGATAAGCCGCCATAGCTCAGTGGTCAGAGCTGTCGACCGGAAATCGAAAGTCCCGTTGGCGTCATGTATCTTTTATCAGGAGATTTTTCAATGTGGATGAGTGTTTCAGGCTAATAATTATTGCTTATAAAATAATAGATATGAAATAATTTCTCCAAAGAAATGTCACCATCCCAATGACAATAATCCTTTTTTTAAAATTTCTTCAGGTTGGTAGTACTGATTATTCCGATTAAACAGATCGTAGTACAACTACGATAATGCGGACTGGTGGAATAAGGAGTAGGTTATCATTTTGAACCGGAACCGGAATGTAACAAACAAAAGACACCATGAAATGCCAAATGATCGAGTTAAAACAGGACTTCGCTACACGCATTCAATAACATCACGTTAAGACTATTGTGAAGAAATTAAAAAGTAAAATAAATTTTAAATTATGTTACCACTTAAATCTTTAAATATAATAAGAAAACTTCTTTCTGTAATTGTAAATCATTAAATATACTAAGAAAACTTCTTTTTGTAACTGTATTTTTTTAAATATACAAAGAAAATTATTTTTGCAATTGTAAATCGTTAGGAATACAGACATATTGTTTTTTTTTTTTTTTTAATTTTCTTTATTCATAAAAATATATTAGGATACAGGTTTTTTACATGCTTTTCGACTACCACACTAGACACACACCACACCACACTACCCACATGTCCGTATTATGGTAGTCGATGTGAATCTTTCTTAAAAAAATATTTTAACTAATATTATTGTGTATTATCGATAATACTTCATGTGGCTACGTGAAACGCCATAGATGATTATAAAAATTTATTAAAATCATTTCCTTTTTGAAATCACGTTTATTTTTTAATCAAACGACTTTGCAATTTTCTAAAATAATGTTTGCTAGACGATAAATAAATGCACTTATTCTGAAACGGAGGTTTTTATTGAAGAAAATTTATCATGTTTTAAATACAAATTGAGTCGCATGCGCCTTACGATGTAAATGCGATATAATTAATTCAATTTAATTTGAACCATAAAAAATGTACAAGTTTGTTTTCAAATGGTAAGATAGATTTTACTGGAATTGAACGTAAGACGTAACATTATATATTTTTAAATTTGAAACGCTAATCACTGGTGGGTGTTAAAATATATAGACAGCTTTACATTATAGCTGAAATACAATTTAAATCATCAATTATTGTTATAATTTTCAAATTCATGGTTGGATTTTGAAAAGATTCCTTCTCGGCAAACGGACTTTTAGTAGAATTTAAGAAACATCATCAAGCTTTTATGTATTTTTTCTGAGCATCTTAGTAAAAATACATAAAATAGACGCAGAAATATATATATTTTTTTAATTTTAACCATGGAAAAATGTATAGCGTGATGTTGGATAATGTAAGAAAAATGTGAATTTTATTAAAATAATTTTAGTTAATAATTGAAGACCATATTGACGACTCTTAAACGTGAAATGTAAAACAGAAAAAACAGTCATATCCAGGAATTGAACCAAGGACAGCACACAATTTAAGTTTTTAACTCATCAAGAAAAGTAATTTTAATTTCGAAATTATAGACAACAATCTAAGATTTTTAACTCATCGAGAAAAATATTTTTTATTTCGAAATTAAAGACAAAAATCTTAGATTTTTACTTAACGTAATATGAACTCACTGTGTACTTAAATAAATACTACTTTTTAAGGGAAAACTATGTTTTCATCTTTAGTTTCAAAAACAAAACTATCAAAGTAATGATTCAAATCTCATGATAACAAAACACAGCCGTTTCGTGTCACGAATAAACAAAGAAATTTGCCAAGAAGTGATTGCGCCTAAACGACGATCAATTAATCAAGTGATGGTAACCTAACGCACCACCTTACGGTTCAATTACACGATTGCAAGTGCAACTAAATACAGTCCTATGGAAGAGGACCTTCACAAAACCATATTCTGAATCAATATGCGGATAATCGATCAGCGAACTAACTCGAGCAGCTTATAAAACAATTCCACTTAATCAAAAGGCAAGAACTTACACAACAACGTCAGATAACAATGCGAACAAATGCTTTATATTTTGCTCTAATGTCCCCATACTGAAAGAAATTGAATTGATTAAGGTTTCAATGAGTTTATACAGTTGGGAGTAGTCTTTGAAGGCAATTTACAATTAAATGTACCAATTGTGTGTCATTTTGTATTACAAAATTGGTCTCTTTTGACTTATGTTTCCTATTTAATTTGGTGTTTATACAATATTATTGTGAATTAATGCGTATGATTTCCTGATAATCCCATCCCCACCAGAATTAATTAATCCTGACTGAATATAAAGCCTGAAGCTATAAGCTATTAGGCAGAAGCAGTTTTCTTCGTTGAAAAGGCTAACGTATCATAAGCAACATGAACCCAATCGTAAGTAAAGTGTTTCTTCAAATTCATTTGGTAAATTTAAATTTTTGTTTGAGTGTATGTAAAAGAAAAAAAAGGTTTTAATTTTTACAAAAAAAAAATGATAACAGTTTATTTTTATAACACATCGTCTTGTGTCCTATCAGTTTAATTTTCAACAAATTTTTGGAATTAACTTAATATTTTCTAGTCTAATTAAAAAGGGTCAATAAGTTTGTTCGTGAAATTGTGTTGATAGTGTTTCCAATTTTTTTTTAGAAAAAATACTTTTTCTCCATTAGTAAATATGATTTATAAATAATATCAATAAATCTGGGCATAAAAAATATTTTTTCTCTTTTATTTTTTGATAGACATCATTTTGAGGCATGTATCACAAACATGTTTTTTTGTGAAATTAAAATGTAAATCATGTAATGTAAGAAATAATGAATTTATTTGGAAACTATAAACAACAAAACTCTACTTTCTGTTTTCTTTCCTTTAAATTATATGCTATTTTGCCTTTTTTTGTATACTGCTATTTGTAATAACTACCTTACAAACGGACTACATACGCACGTAATAATTAAGTAGCTTTTTACCTCAACGAGAGTTATAATAATTGGTTTTCTCTAATTTGCACGTGAAAATCTTTTAATAAATAATAAAGAATCTGTGTTTTATCGACTCTTCTACAAAAATGTATTTTTCTCTTTTTAGCCCCCGCATTCCGCGGATATGTATCGATTTATATCACATTTATCTTGAACACTTTAAGTTTGAAGTTCTTAAAAAAATATTGTTTTTTTTATGATAATATCTATACATTTGTAAAGCCGATAAAGTGACTATGTGGAATTCCCTCAGTAAAACAATATTCCGAAACAAGCTCCGAAAATTATTTAAAATGCATTTTCCTGTGTTATTTAACCTGTCATAGATGAGAAAAAACCACAGTGTACCTTTAAGTGCATTTTAGTCAGTTCTCCCAGAAATTTTTGCTATATTTTAAACATGTCGTTTTTTATTAAATATTTTCACATTTGTCGCTGGATTATTGTAATTTTTTTAATATTATTGCGCCTCTTTAAACATTCGTATTTACATATTTCCCCTTTAAACTATGTTCTTCTTCTTTTTAAACGTTTACTATAAAGCCTTAAACATTATTGTATAGCGTCAACCCTTCAGTACGTTTAAAGCAATCTTTTATTCTTCTAGTTCGCTACATTCCTGTGCGTGGTGGCTCTGGCATCAGCCGATTGGTCCGGAGACGACGGTCAATGGAAGGGTGAAGGCATCGCTGAGAGTCAGGATTGGGGCCAGTGGGGCGGTGCCCACGGAGGATGGGGAGCCCCTGCGGTGGCGTGGGCCGGCCATGGAGCCTGGGCCCATGGCGCAGCACCCCTTGGTCCAGACGGCCGCGTCATTGACACCCCTGAGGTAGCCCACGCCAAGGCCGCCCACTTGGCTGCCAAGGCAGCTGCCGGCGGACACGGAGCGTGGGCTTCAGTTGCAGACTGGTCTGGGCACGGTGCCTGGGCTCATGGAGCCGCTCCTTTGGGACATGATGGTCGCGTTGTAGACACTCCTGAGGTGGCTCACGCCAAGGCTGCTCATTTTGCCGCCAAGGCCGCTGCCGGAGGACATGGAGCGTGGTAACTCTTCCAATGACCCTCTTCTTCAAACTGCCATATTAAACCAACGTTAATCTGACTGATCTTATATTATATTATTATTATTACCTATCCCAAAGGGTGCTGACCCGCGTCAGTACACATCCCTTACCAGCCCAAATAAATCATAGTCCTCCCGCGTAATTTGTAAATATAATAATCTATTATATATTTTTTTATGTTCTGTTTTGTTTCTATTTTATTTTATGTTCTTGTGATAACAAATATGTAATAATAAATCGAATTATTATATAGATATATCATTTTTTCATTACTTGTTTGATGTTTTTCTTATTTTCGTATGATTTTAAAAAAAATATTATGAAGAGAAAGAACTTAAAGTAAAATTTTAGGGCTACAATGAAAATAATTGGATGATTTTATATTGCCCTGTTTTTTTAATAAGAAAACCACCGAAAGGACGCTTAACAAATTAGAATTACTTGTCTTTATGAAAATGATTTCAAAAATGAAAATGAAAAAAAAATATATAGAAATGACACCAAACCCCTATCTTCCATATCTGGTCATAATTACACAAAATCATCCACCTGCTCCAAGTATTCCTCATTCACAAATACATTGCACTCTATTCAATTCATCATTATATTCAACACCATGTATTCAATTCACAATTTCAATTCAATTCACTCTGAAAGCCTGTCAGAAAAAATAATGCAACAAACGGAGTCACACAGGGTCCACACTTTGGTCTTATCTTGTTTATTTTGAAAATAAATTATACTATTAAATGTATTTGTCTTACTTTTGCTGATGATATCAACATCTTTAGACTTATTCAAAATATTTATCATTAAAACATTTTTCAAGATAATATCAACAGAATATTAATTTGGTGAAATTAAAACAGACTTAAAATAAAATTCTCAAGTCAAAAAGATTTCTTGAACAAAAATGCAGTCCTTTGTAATAACAATGATAAATGCTCATGAATTTTCAATAAAATTTTTAACCACATAACAGAAATCACTAAACTAGGGCTTACAAATGTTGGGATTTATGACAAGGATAACTAGAAAGTTCAACAATATTAAGTGTATTAAACTGTTATATTTTACCTTTTTCAAGTCTACTTGAGTATAATTCTTACTTCTAGAACCCACATTACAATATTCATGTACAGGAATATTATATAAATACATAAAAAATTCTTATGTTTTAAGTTTTAAAATGGGTATTTCATCAATTTTGTTGAATTTCAATACTCTTGCAAATACTTTAATTGTCGCGCAGAAGGGTTTTCACTAACTTTATTTAAAATTCTTAATAATGCAGTCAACTCTTAGATCAGCAACATCATCAGCTGTAAGCAGAGTGATGGAACCTAAGCGCAAGCCAAATACTAAGTTTGGTGATCGCGCTTTCGGAGCATCTGGGCCGAAGGCTTGGAATAAACTCCCTCCGGAACTAAAATCCATAACAAGTCCAACAGAATTCAGGTCTAAACTAAAAACTTATCTTTTTAAGCTGTCATACCCTTAAATTAAATATACCATTCCTAAGAGAAAGTCCAGTTATATTCAATTTTTCAATTATATCCTAAATCCTGTATCTAAATTTCGCAATAAACAATTAGATAATGTTAATTAAGTGTTGATCTCAAGTGACCTACCAGGTAAGTATTGTACTGTATATTATCTCCATAAATAGTTAAGTAATAACATATATCACTGTACAAATGTATTATAAGTTTGTATAGCGCCCTTGAGGTAACTTTGCACAAAAACGGCGCTATACAAGTCATTCAATTATTATTATTATTAATGCTTTCGATAGTCTACAATTGCTTACATTTAAAAACATTCGAATTCCACCACGTAATACTAGAAGTCAGTTAATATTTCAGTGCAACAATTCTGGGACTAACTACCATGTATATTCATTTTCCAGAATACTAATTAAGGGAAATGAACATACCGAGTCAGAGGACATCTTCGCTTCATTTATCACTTATTGTGTACAAACGATCGTTACTGAAGTAGTTCAATTATGTATAATATTTTTTCTATTTTAATTATTTATTAACTTTTTTTGTATAATCCACCTCACTAGGCTGAGCCTGTTCCGAGAAAATACTGTATAATTTTTGCTATTTAAATGTAAAAGCCCATAAAAAGAGCATTAATCAATATAATTAAAAATAAATATTCGTTTGTTCAAAATCTTAAGCATTTCAAAGTTATTCACCGGTTACTTTGTAATTTTGACACAGCATTGCATTTGAATACGAGGGTGTTTGTATATACCTATATTATATAGATGTCACCTGTGACAGGTAAAAATTTGATTTAAAATAAAAACAGCACCATCTGTTGGACGCATAAGCAACACGCGCCTATTTTTCTATCTGCACAAACACAGAAAAGCCACAGAAACGCCTGGCAGGGTACAGCTATTAAATAAATAAATATGATATCATAAGTAGTTACATTTTTTACGCGATTATTTATTTACAATATCGAAGACTGTGAAAGATTTCTGACTTTTTGTATGACAGTAGCTTAACGCATAAAATAATTAAGTTTTCTGTAAATGAATGTCTTTACGTAAGGATCTGTTAATCAAGGTATTCAACTTTAAGCTGTAGTCGTAATAACTACCGTTTAAAAAACCGTAAATAACAAAGATGACATTGGTTTAATTACGGATCCAGAATCCGACATTGGTTTAATTACGGATTCTGGCCCTTAGCTTGATGATGAATAATTCTAAGCCCGCCCTCGCAGCCTTTGAATCATTGGATATTTGGGTATAATACTAATGACACCTCCCACCGTCGCCATAGCAAACAACATTTATCTAATTTAATTAATTTGTTAATGGTACTTTTTTTTCGATTGCTTTAAGAAGAATATATTCAATTAGACAACATGACGGATATAAACATTACATTGGTTTGTAATGGTTTCAATGGGATAGTATTATGAATTCAATAGACTTGAAGTTGATAAGGGTTTTTTTTAAATAATAAGCCCTCAGACTAAAATTTTGTTGAAAGAACTGTTATTAATTAGGGTCCTTTTGATTAAACTCCGTTATTGTTGAGAGCAAATAGAATCATTTCATTCACAATGAATATACACTTTCGCATGATATGACGAGGCACTTTTTACAGTTCAATACTCTAGATACAGGCCGGTTCTTGTGATTCTTTAGGAAAGGTGAAACCTTTGGTTGTTTTTGAGCAAGAGAGAGTTTTTAATGAAAAATAATCTTTTATATGAAAAAACCTGTTGACAAATACATTGACAGCTTTAAATTCAACAGGCCGCAATACAGGGATTGTCCTTGCCGACGTGATTTAATTACAAACAAACAGCAGAGGCGAGAACCTCTCGTAAATACTATAACCTAACCTTCACAGGTGGCACTAATGGTATTTAATTGATCCAAAAATAATACAAGAATCAAAATCAGGCTGCTGGGTGGACAAACATAAGTGCATTATTGAGCGTTAGGAACCGCAGAGAGGTTGTAGTACACTTTAAGGGTTGTATGAGTAGAAATCTAGTATATCAATCGACCACGACCCACTTCCACGATAAGTATAACCTTCCTGGTTGCGAAGATAATGAAAGGCTTTAAAAAAATAATTAAATAGCCAAATACGGTTAAAACCATTTCAAGCTACGCTTCGTTTGAGAATGGTGCTCTTTCACCGGAGTGAATTTTTTGAATTTAATTAATTGAGGTTCATAATAAATAACCTACTTGCACACGGTACAACCGACCCGGAAACTATTTATTGGATAACTAACATAGGTCACCCAAATAGTTTGCTATGTTTGATGATTTTGCGGGGATGCCTAGGTTCGTAGGGGAGATTCACACTTCAGTCACTCCTGGATACATTGACCCCTAGATTCCTACCCTCCCCTCAAACTGTTTTTCCTTCCCAGAACTACCTCTTCTTGCATTCCTAAAAGTACCCTCCACACAGCATCCCCAATTATGACATAGGCCTTAAGCGAATTTATTTTTCCTCGGTGCCTCCTGTGTGGAGCTAATGTAAAAAAATCAAATAAAAATTAATATTGCAGTGTTTTAACTCTTTTTGAATTGTTCATGATTCGGTTAAAAACAGGGTTGTAAGCCGTTTCCTAATATATTGGAACACGTGTTCATTCAGCTTCATTTGCCGTGATAATATGTAATTAAGAAATAAGAAAAAAAAAGTTTTTTTACGACCATCCGATGTTCCGACATCGGGATAATTAATACATTAGTGTTCTACTAAAAGTTTATTAGGGAACCTATTAATTCATTCGTTAATGGCCTGCAATCTTGTATTTAATCGGATTACGAATAATTTGATTAAAAATTGTCTTTCAAACCCTTAGTACTGCTATTACAATTTGTATGGATGTATTTTGTACCACCTACGTACGACAGAATGACTGTGCAATGTCATAAACAAAAAGTACCTATTTGAGTGACAACATTGCGTTGAGAGTTTGTTGCCAGAAATGCTCGCACTGCCTCATTAGTGTGTCCTTGACCTGTCAGCGCTGCGACCACACCTTTATTATTAATATTCTTGAATGTTGTTTTGGTGTGGTGTATACTTTGCATTTTGCATTTCCTTTTATAGATGTTCGGCCTTGGGCGAAGGGTAGATAGTAACTAGAATTGAGATTGAATGGAAATCTGTTGAAAATAATATACTCGTACTTCTGTACCTAACCACGCCTACGATGCATGTGGTCGATGACAATCAGTCGTAAGCTTATAAATCAAATATTTCAATACTTCTTTTCAATTACCGTAAGAAACAACTACTTAAGTTGGTGGAAATAGAAAATAAAGCTTTAAAATTTATATACGCGTAGTATTCTGTTTTTAGTTAACATCTCATCATGTTGAATTAACTGTCATGTTGAATTATGATTGAATATTCTGTAATTACACAATGGTTCCTAGTCTACAAAGTGCATTATTATCATTATGCAATAATCTGTGCATATGAGGTACGTACTAGTAGTACTAGCGGAATTCTCACTTTCTGGAAGGAATCGCATGATCTAAAATTAGAAGTAAAATGCTTTTTTTCGGAACAATTTATATGGTATTACAATATAAATAAAAAAATGACTAAAACATATTGGTTGAGGAAGATCTAAAAAAAATCTGAAAATATTCCATCAATTATTAAAGAAACACCAAAAATTATACTTTCTTAACAATATCACCATTAAAACTGTTTCCAGTACCAAAAGTCGAAGGTATATTTAAGCAAGCTTCCATTTCAAATCAAACATCAGATATACTATAAGTTCATGAGAAATGGAAATCAAATGTAAAATCAGGAATACTATAAGCTCATGAGAAATTTAAATCAATTTATTACACCTACTTTTAAAACTATTCAAATGCAAAACCATTATATTTACAAAGCCATTGAAAACTACAATAATCTTTATTCTGCATTATCAATCGATCAGATAATATAAATAAAATTAATATACAATAAAAGTAAGAACCGTGGCTCGCTTAACAGGCACAAGGGTTCCTCTTACCTAAAATGTAACATTTTTTAGAATATATTTGCCTGAATGTAATCCATATTTTTAAGGTTACAATAAACAAATATATTTCGTATAATTTAAAAATCGTATTATTTATTATTATAAAATAAATAAGGCATTGTCCGACAGGTGAAGCCTTCCTAAGGTGAAGTTCAAGGAAAATCATTTATAATTAATTATCTCGTAAAATACAACGTGAAAAGGCAAAACATGTCATTGCGTATTTTGTTACAATTTCACGGATCTCGATTGACAGGACGCTCCATTTAATTCACGGAGAAAAGATCCCCCTAGACTCATTAATTTCAAAAATATTAAATTGACTTCTTTCTAATGAGAAGAGTAATAAGTTCAAAACTTAGTTGCACTAAGAAGGATGACATTCCCCTCTCGCCTCAAAACCAAAGGGAGGTTTTGAGGAGCACATCGTGCCACTATATCTGAAAAATGTTATTTTTCAAAACGCGCAAACATTATAAAAACACACGGAAAAAAATAATACCACGATATGAATTTTTATTTCCGGTTGCCTGGCGATGGCTCTAACTTCTGAGTTTACACGCAAAATATGGTGATGTGTTTCAATAAATTAATAAGGAATCGTCTCTATTCGTTAATTTTCCGATTATTCGATGTTGTAGAACTGTTTCATATCGACGATAAAAAAATAACTCTTTATAATTGAAATAAAATAGTATGTTCAAATATAATTCTTTGATTGCACCGTAACCACAACCTCTCTGATCAACAAATAGAATTCAAATAATGTTGATAAGACTGTGGGTCGCTATCAAAAGTGTCCTAGGGTCCTGTTCCTACACTATCTAACAGTCTTCAAAACCAGTTTCTTACAAACCAGAATATTAAACATAGCCACCTCATAAAAACAACCAAATAACGTCACTGCTAACGCACAAAAGACTAATCACTTTTCAACTGAAGATGAAATTACTGAAACAGAAAATTCGTTTCGTTAAGATTGAAATTTAATTCGTTTAGAAGTGGGGAGAAAATTTATGAGACGTTTTCTCAACTGGGTTAACCATTGTGCATCTAGTTCCATTGTAGCCGTATGAATTCTTTGCTTTTTTTGCGGAAAGCCTATTTTATTGTTCACGTTTTTATAGAGCCTTATTTAACTTCCTTAAGGTCCTCGCCCCACCCGTCAGGTGGTCCTGTTTGAATATAAAGCCTGAATCTAACATTGACAAGGCACAAGCAGTTTTCTTCTGAAAAGGCCAACACATCACAAGCAACATGAATCCAATCGTAAGTTTATTTTTAATTTAAATAACTTCACCATATGTGCTTTTAAAAAAAACATATTTTTTTGGTATTACCAGTGGTCCCGGCAGACGTTGTCCTGCCACAGAGCGCTTTCTATGTAGACCTCATTTTATGTAGACCTATTTTATATAGACCTCATTCTATGTAGACCTGTTTTATACAGACCTCATTTTATGTAGACCTATTTTATATAGACCTCATTTTATGTAGACTTATTTTATATAGACCTCATTTTATGTAGACCGCCTTTTATCTGGAGTCCCTGTAATCGGATATTTTATACATTTGACTTTCACACAATACATGCGCAAGTCACACATATTGTAGATAATGATTTGAAGTTTTATTTGATATCGATCATTTCAGCAAAATGTGATTATTGTTCAGTACGATAAAAATAATTAAAAATGCAATCGGCACCTTTCTATGTATATTCTTAAAACTGCCTTGTATTATATTTATTTCACAGTGTGACAGATTGCCGTACGATTACTATCCATAGAAAACACTTTCAATATACTTTTTTTTATTTAATTTTTTAATCATATCACATTCAAGTGTAATAAATAAAATAAAAATTCTTAATTGATAATGGGTAAAACTTAAATGTTATAAATGAGGTAATTATAGGTTTATTCTTAAGTAAATTACAGTAATGAATATTGATTTAATGTAGTGCGATTTCTGGAAAATATTTTTGTCAATCCGTCTTTTGCCAGCATGAATACATTCGATGGTTTAACCACACTCGACCATGCAACGTATAATTGCATGGCCATGAGAAAAACTTGGATTTTCTAAGTCGAGGCTACAAATGGACCTTGTCTGCCCTTGTGATATGTTGATTGTAAGATGAAACGATGTTTGAGTGTAGTATTTTCTCTACATGCGTAATAGAGAAAACTACCCTATATATCTATCTATCAAGCTGGAACCAAACATACACTTTCACAAAAATTCATTGATATCGATTGGGCGGTTTCGGAGATTAGCGTGTGCGAAGAAAGTGACTCGAAGAAGTGTTTTTTTTAATAAAACTTTTTTTTTGTAGAACCGTTCTTACAAACAAAATAAATATAGCTAACATTAATTTAATTTGGTGGAATATTTCAGTTCATCGCAACATTCCTGTGCCTGGGCGCTCTGGTGTCCGGAAACCCCCTAGAAGATGGTCAGTGGAAGGGAGAAGGTCTGGCCGAGAGCCAGGACTGGGGACAGTGGGCCGGTGGACACGCTGGAGCCTGGGCTGGACCCGGAGCATGGGCCGCCCCCGGAGCTTGGGCCGCACCCCACGGCTCATGGGCCCATGGAGCCGCCCCTCTTGGCCCTGATGGACGTGTTGTAGACACCCCCGAGGTCGCTGCGGCTAAGGCCGCCCACTTGGCCGCCGTCAACGGAGCTGGAGCTTGGGCCCCCGCTGTTGGAGCATGGGCCGCCCCTGGAGCGTGGGCCGCCCCCGGAGCTTGGGCTGCCCCTCACGGCGCCTGGGCTCATGGAGCCGCTCCCCTGGGACATGATGGCCGTGTGGTGGACACCCCCGAGGTAGCAGCTGCTAAGGCCGCCCACCTCGCTGCCAAGTCTGCCGCTGGCCACTGGTAGGGCCCACGCCCCCGCCCTCTACACCTGACTGATCTTCCCCAGCGCGTACAGACATGAGAAGCTTTTATCTTATATCATTTCTGCACTCCTGATAACCTCTCTGCGTATCTTATACAAATGTATTATTGTTTTATTGATAAATATATATATTCCAGCTGCTTGTGATTATTACTTGTGATGTAGCAAAACAAATAAAAATGTATATATTGTAAAACCAGATCGATTTTATTTAATTAATTATATGCTTTGACAAAATTTCCACCTGTGAAGTTTCTAATCATTTAGGAAAGAAGGCGTGGAACAGCGGTTTATTGAATTACTCCACAATATAATTGTTCACATCCTTTCTATTTACAGATTATGAGGTAATAAGATTAAGGAAAACCCAATCAAAATATTACATTGATTGAATTTCTCTTTAAATATTACATTATTTAAGATTTAGACAGAAATGGCAACCAGATAAGATTCTTAAAAAGATGCAAAATGATATATATATATATATCTAACTTTCATGATAGATATAGCTAAAGATGTAGGGTGTGAGTATATTTTAGCAGATCGGATTATACAGAATAAGCCTGAGTGAATTTTACAGTTCTTAAAATTTCAAAATTCCTATATATTTTCAATCAATGTCTCTAGGAGCAAAAACACCAATTTCATTGACCTGCGATGACATCTTAAATTAAAAATATATATAATTTTCATTTTAATAGAATATTTGCTAGTTACAATTCATGTAACTTTTATTATTATCATTTATGGTGGCACGTATCATTTATCACTCTGCAACTCTTTCTGGTGACTACTGTTAAAACGAACAGTTAACGGTGAATCAAAACAGTTTAAATACCTCTGTCTTACCGGAACAATACCCCACTATCGAACTTCCAAGACCTGATTATTTTCCGTCGTTTTTATCGATCTCATAATATATAAAAATGACAAATAATAATCAGGTCTCAGCAGCTTAGTGGTTTAAGTGTTTTCCCGGTAAGAGAGACTTCATAAATTCGATCCCCAGTTGCAACCATTACCGTTTTTTAAATGCCTTTTCTGTTTCATGTGTCCTTTAGATTTGTTAATATTATTTCTTCTTCAATAACTATTATTTTTAGGCTTATGTTTTTATAATTGTCACAGAATGAATTATTGTGACAATAATACTACGGTTTCAGACTACAATTCTGTTATAAATAGATTGCACACTATTAGAAATTGTTGTGCTATGTTAGCTGATATTTTTAATATGCCTCCATTGAAGTATAAAGCTGTACTAATTAAACATTTTAGCAGTGCATGTTTTAACGAAGTCACTGCATAACAGGTTTTTTGCTAACAAATTATCCCGAGTAAAATAAATGCCGCCGACGGGAATTGAACCTGCGCCTTCTGATGTCGGTCATATGCTCTGAGACCACTGAGCTACGTCGGCTTATTTCAAACACGACAAATAATTCAACATGTACTAGTACTTAAATCAACAATTACTGCTTATTATTTTTTTTCCACCTCTTAACAATCAAAATGATTTTAATTTTGTAGGAAACGCTTTGTTAGTGCTAAATTTCCCACTAGATGCCGTCAAGACATTTTTCAATTTGTATGGATATTTCAAGTGACTAATTATTGCTTATAATAATTTGTTATCCTTTGTGCTATGCATAAAAAACCTTGTCTTATAAACATGAGTTTATCATTAAAAAAATAAAAGGTTTTTTTTTGTTTCTTTTCGTTTCTTTCATAACTTTGTACTAGTTTATATTATTTTTTCTTTTGACTCGTTCACTACAATCTTATAATTTTTATATCCTTTCTTCTTTCTAAACTGTACTACGACTATTATGTTTGTAAATGGCACCTGTGCCGTTAATTCTATAAAAATAAATACATTTTTATTTGTTTGAAACTATTTGACAGGCTGTACCAAGGTACCTATTTATATTCCAGAACAAATAATTGCAATGACAATATCATGATGTCAGTCACCGCCTCGGTATGCACTGTGTAACTGTGTAGTGTCTGTCCTTCATCGGCCAGCAAAACGGCGAAAGCTTTTCAGCACTATTTAGAAATGTTGATTTGTTTGTTATCAAAATATTATTCGCATTTGGAAAATCCTTTTATTAAAATTTCATCAAGGGATTTGAATTGATTTTATAAGATTAGTGATAATGCTTCAACAAACTGTTATCATTATGGGCTCCGTACCAAGCGTCCAAAATGAAAAAGAAGATTGAAGAAGATATGGTTTGAAATAAAAATTATCTGTAAATGCAAATAATAGAAGGAGGGTGCTTATAACAAAAAACGGTTATAATTAACAAACGACAATGATGTCAACATAATTAACAATGTTACCAAAATTTCATAATATAAAATAATAAAACCTACACGTAACACACAAAACCAATATAAAACACACATCACTCACAAACACACATAGTTAATATAAATATATCGATTTTAACATTTATTTTAATTTTAATTTTATTTAACTTTAATTAAATCAACATTTTTAGTTTTAATTTATCTTTTTCTTATATTTTTTTTCTTCACCAACATTATATATATTTTCTTTAAATGCATTGTGTTTATTTTTTTATTATAAAATGGAGTTCTCGGCACGAGTAAGCCATCCAGTGAGGCCAAAATTTCTTGATTGTACTATGAAATGTAAAATATTTTCCCAAAATAAATAAATAAATTAATTAATTAAAGTATGCTTTTTTAAATATGCAAAAATATGTGGATGTCAAGAAACGCAGTGACTTTGTTCATACCTATAACATGGTAAATAACAGATGTTATAAATTTATAACATATTTTTATAAGCAATAATTATAAGCCTGAAACACTCATCCACATTGAAAAATCTCCTGATAAAAGATACATGACGCCAACGGGACTTGAACCCGTTTCAGGCTAATAATTATTGCTTATAAAAATAATTCTTACCCTTTGTAGAATGCATAAAAAAACTTGTCTTAAAAACATTAGTTTACCAAAAAAATAATAATTTATAACATATGTCGTTTTCACAATTTTTGAACCACCTTGCGATTCTTTTCTCTACCGAGGGAATTTCATAAAATTTATTTTTTTCTCGATTAATCAAAGAGATTATCTTCAAAAATTACAGCGCATTTTTTAAGAGCTTAAAAACTGTTCTTGAGGCTAGTACCTATATTTTTTTATCGTAATGTAAAACCGCCCAACGCCTGGAATCTGGCATATTAAGAGGCTGAAGGTAGTGAGGGGAGGAAGGAAATGTTGATATGATTGCAGGGTTTTAAGCATATTTCTAACTCTGAGAAGGACATAAAATCTTCTTTAACAGTCGTACAAAAAAAATAGACACTGTGGAAAATACAATGTTGGACAAACCAACAAAATAATAAGATTATTTGGAATAAAGGTATATTTATTTGATTTGTTTAATCACAGGTAAATATCTCAAGCAACTGTAAAATAATATATAAAAAAAACAATCATTAGTCTTATATAAAATATTCAGAAAGGTTATCAGGAGTGCAGAAATGAGATAAGAAGATCGTCAGGAGTAGAGGGCGGGGGCATATACCCTACCAGTGGCCAGCGGCGGACTTGGCAGAGAGATGGGCGGCCTTGGCAGCAGCTACCTCGGGGGTGTCTACAACACGTCCGTCAAGGCCAAGAGGGGCAGTTCCTTGGGCGCATGAGTCGTGGGGGGCGGCCCATGCTCCAGCGTGTCCACCGTCCACTGTTCGTCTCCAGTCTTGGCTCTAGTCCTGACCTTCTCCCTTCCACTGGCCCTCTTCCAGGGGGGGGGGAGAGGGGTTGGGACGCCTTGGCGGTCAGATACAGAAAAGTTGCGATGAACTGAAATATTACAAATTCGTAAAAACATATCCAACAACAAAATATGCACAAGCTAAAATTACGATAAAAAATAATAATGAAAAAAAACTATTCGGACTCCAGAATAGTGTAATAGGCTTTTTTAAGCTTTTGGTATTATTTTTCCATCAATGTTATTTTGAAGTAAATTGCATCATTCATCAAGAAAGGCAGGTAATAAATAGTAGCGTAACAAAAATTATAAATTACTGAATATCCTGTATATACTGTAGTATCCTGTAGATTCACCTTAAAAGGGGGCTTGGGTTCAGGATTGATTATAATACGTAAGGCTGGTTAAATAATTACAGAGATCGTTTATTGCTTGTTAACTGTGAGACTACAGAATACCGAATGGCAATACAGACTACCGCCGAAGTGCTCCCCGCACCTCGCGGCCCGTAGGTAGGTACCGAGTACCACAAAAATGAAAATATTTACGGAATTTACTTACGACTGTAAATTTTACGTAATACAAGATGTCCTAGGATAAAATGAACTAATTTCGGGAGGTGAAAAGTAGTAAATTCCATCGTTTTTTTGGTAGTTTTCAGGTAAAAATGTTGAATTGTCGAATAAAAAAGTGATTTTTTTATGAGTAAAAAACAATAGAATTTAAAAAAAAATTTTTCCTTTTCTACTAATTAAAAAAAAAGTTTTGATTTTCCATGAAATATATCACATATTTTTATTTCAGAAAAAAACTACATTTTATATTTATATCCACTTCGGTGGCCGGATAACTCATCAAAATGACAATTCAACACACCTATAAAAAGTGTTGTAAAGTTATGAAACGTGATGAATCAAAAACTAGGTTAAATAGGTTACATATCACTTTTACTGACTTAATATCACCTTTTAAAGGTGTGCTAATTTATCATTTTGAGAAGTTATCATGGAACCAATTACTTCATATTATCCGTAAGAGTACTACTAAATTTTTATACTACCTAAATGAAATCTTGAGCACGGTGGATCCCAGTGAGGAAATCATTATCTCTATTTGTGACAGTAAATTTACTATTATTATTTATATTCATAAAACATTTATTGTTCAACGAAACTTAAAGGAACATATCAAAAAAATCTATTCGCATTCTTGGAAAAATATTATGGGAAATTCGAGTAATTTATTATTCATTCGGAAAAATCTGAGATTTTAGTAATATGTTTATCAGAATTAATTTAAATACACCCTGCGAAAAGATTAATTTTCTAGGCCTACTAGGGCAAATTCGACTGTAGGTCCATCCGATACGCCGGGCAAGATTTCTAGTCTATTTTAGGGTATTGTATCGTCTTAATGAGATATGCATGGCAAAAACAGTTTCCTTAAATGAGTGCCTACTTTGACGCTCAGACAAGTGTATCTAGACATTTTGTTTTGTTTACGTATAATATGTACAATTTCATGGAAAGCAATAAATTAATATTAAAATATAGTCCTCTTTATAAGCAGAAAACGCAATGTTCCTTCAGGAGAAAAATTCAAATAATGATAATATTATTACACAATACGAGAAAAATATTTATTATACCTCATACATCGTAATTTTGAATGTTTTGAAATGTATTTACTGAAATATCAATACCAACTTAACAGTGTGTGTAATGTTGAATAACGCTCCGTATTATATTTAACGTAAACAAGATCGGTTTGCAACCAAACATAACAGAAAGTGTCTCCCAGTTTAAATTACCTCGTGCTTGACATTTTAAATCAGTTAGATTTCAGCATCGTAGTGAATACTGTACGGTATCGTGAATTGAAAAACAAATTTATCCAGAACAAATATATCTGAAATCAATTACAATCTAACTGCGCAGACGCAAACATTTGGATCATCATTGGTCGAAAGTGTCGTCACTTAGTGTCCCATTGGTGGAAAGTGTCATCATTGTTCGTCTGTGCTAAACGGATTGCGGCATTTAGGCGCTAATTACCGAAGTGTGCAGTTTTAATCAAATTTAACGGTAAATTTCAAAAATCGACAATGGCAAGCACGAGAGGCAAGACAACCACTCTGGAAAGTGAAGACAAGATTATTCAGTTCCTAGAAAAAAAAATGGACATTATGAAAAAAGATATAATATCCCAAATAACAAACCAAAATATTGAAAACCAAAAAAACCTCGACAGCATAAAGATAGAAATGTCAGAAATCATAGAAAAAGAATTTAATTCTGAATTGAAAGACGTCAATAACATCAAGAACCAGTTGAGCGAACTCACTAAAACCATCGATTTTCTCTCACAAAAAATCGACGATTACGAGGCGGAGAGAAACAAATTGCACAAAAAAATCAAGGAAGTTGAAAAGGAAAATAAAAATTTAAAATACATTGTCAACCAATCTCTGCAAAACTTTCTCGACACTACGCTTGAAATCAATGGAATCGACACGAAGAAAGACGAAAATCCTAAAATTCCAATAGAACGCATCTTCAAAAAAATAGGATATGAAGACTTACTTGACACCATAACAAACTCCTACACCAACTCCATAAAAAAATCTATAACTGTAAAAATGGCCACAAAAGAAGAAAAAGACAAGATCATTCTCCAAAAAAAGAAAGCGGGATATTTCTCTGCCAAAGACATTAACCACTCCAACTCAGAAAAACCCATCTACATAAACGATAAGCTGACGCCACAAAATAAACAACTGCTCTGGCTAGCGAGAGCAACAAAGGCGATGGGTTACCAATACGCGTGGACGAAGAACGGGAACGTCCTTCTCCGCAAAAATAAGGATACTCCAATTATATACATCAGAGACGCGAGCGACATACCCCTTCAATAACCTGGACTCCCTCCTGTACCTTCAAAGATGACCTCCGGACTCAACTAAAAATGGCCCCTTCAGAAGAAAACAGTATCCCTGAAACTCTTGAATGTGACAATTTTGAAGATGTAAACACACTTTTCTACGACACATCTTTCAACATACTAAACATGAACATCAGAAGCATTAGAAAATTTTTTGATGATTTCTGTATCCTTTTAAATTCGTTAACCTTCCAAATTGATTTTATTGCACTCACTGAAACACAAATGCGCGAATGTACCCCTTTCAACTTACCAAACTACACTACTTTTTCAGTTCCGTCTAGACACACCTCTCACGATGGCATAACCATATTTTACAATATACACACTATATCCAACATTAGCATAGACAACACTCATTTCAAATATGCAAATGCCGTCCATGCAACCTTCTCCTCCAAAGGAAAAAAATACTCAATTTTAACAGCATACCGCTCCCCTTCTTTATCCCCAATTTTGTTTACACAAGAAATCAAAACTTTTATCAACAATAACAGCTCGAATCAATTCGATTTTGCATTTTTTATGGGTGATATTAACATAAATATACAAAACGCTGTATTAAATCCGACCGCAAACGAATATCTAAATGTTCTATACTCCACAGGATACCTATCATACATAAACAACACTACCAGACCTAATCATCCAAACGATACATGTCTTGACCATATATTTCTAAAAACACATAAAAATTTCCAACATAAATCCGCTACATTAAAAATCGACATAACTGACCACTATCCCACCTTTTACGGCCATCATACACCAAATTTATCCATCTCTGTTGAACCGAAAAACAAAGCAATGATTAAAATCAACTATTCAACTTTAAATAACTTACTGAACGAAGAATCGTGGATCGCTGTCCTATCTAATAACAACCCAAATTTAGCTTTAAATACCTTCTATGAAATACTTCAAAATTGTATTAAAAAAAGTCAAGAAACAATAGCACCGCCAAAAAGTAAGCACAAACACATAAAACCGTGGATTACGCGCGGACTAATAATCTCAATACAACACAGAAACAAACTTTTTAAGATTTATAAAAATCACGAAATATATTGCACATCCAAAAACGAAACACAGAACCACACCAAACGGAACGAATACATTTTATTTAGAAACTACCTAAACCCAATCATAAAAAAACAAAAACAACAATACTACTCTACACAACTACGTAATGCTCACAACGACTCCAAAAAAACATGGCACGTCATAAACGAAATCTTTAACAGGAACCAAAAAGTTCATAAAATTCCTCAAAAAATCATTACTGACAATAACACAACCATCGAAGACGCTGAGAGCATTGCAAACAATTTCAATCACTTCTTTACAAACATCGCCTCAACCCTCATAGATGATAATCCCAGTCTTAGCATTCACTCGAATCAAATTCCTCCCGGCCTTTCAGATTCTAATGTCACTACATATGAACTATCTACCTTCAAAGAAATAACAGAACTTGAAATCTCAAAACAAATTGACAACCTTAAAGAGAAGTCTGCAAATGGCCCAGATAACATTAGCAATACCACAATTAAATCAATTAAAAAGCATATAATCATTCCAATACATCATATTTTCAACAACTGCATCAGGCATAGCATTTACCCTAATGACTTCAAACTCTCTCACATCATCCCAATACATAAATCCGGATCTCAATTCAAAACAGACAACTACAGACCTATAACTTTAACTTCTCAATTATCCAAAATCTTCGAAAAGTGTTTAAAACGACAAATTATGAACTTTCTAGAATCTAATGATATCCTCTCAGCTAATCAATACGGCTTTAGAACCAAACTGTGCACCGATGACGCTATCTTTAGCTTAACCAAAAGCATATACTCTAACCTTGACTCTAACACTAAAACGCTAACCATTTTCTTGGATTTAAAGAAAGCGTTTGACACAGTCAACCACAGAATTTTATTAAAAAAAATCTCTAAAGTCGGTATTAAAAACAAAAGTTTCATATTATTAAAAAGCTATATATTGAATCGCCAACAACGCACAAAAATAGGAACAAGCTAAAGCACCTATGACTTGACAAAACATGGTATTCCTCAAGGAACTGTCTTAGGGCCACTACTCTTTCTAATCTACATCAATGACCTATGCAATATTGCAATACCAGGTAAAATTCTCTCTTTCGCCGATGATACTGCAATAACAGTACAAGGTAAAACGTGGGAAGAAACAACCAGTAAAGCCAACAAATGTATTGCAACAGTCAAAGATTGGCTTTTATTATTTATTGTTATTAAGTTTAATTTGTAGAACTCCATTTTATTTTTTTATTTTTTATATATACAATAATATTATTATTGGGTTTATAAAAACAGTTTATTTTTAAACAAGTTCTGTTGTGTAATTATTACTACGCGTGACAGCTGTTTCGCCCTCTGAAGGCATTATCAAACTGTGGGTAGCCCACTTACAGACGATACATTTATATTATTTCTAGGTAGGTATTTTAATTTCATTTACTGATTTCTTAATTGATTTCTAAGTAAAATATTAAAAATTATTAATGGTTATTACCCCAGCAAAGTTTCCCCAATTAGTGTAATGTTTAAATTTGACTGAATGTCTTTATGTTAGTTATTCCCAAACGATGACTCATAGTAAAAAAAAAAAAAAAAAAGATTGGCTTGATAGAAATCTCCTCAGTCTAAATTTGAATAAAACTATCTTTATTCCCTTTTACAATTCCCAAAAGTCATCCCCTAAAAATAATCTTAATCTGAAGTTCCACAACCCTAATTGTAACTTTGCGACATGCTTAAATTGCGAAGACGTGAAATTCGGACAATATATCAAGTATTTAGGAGTTACTATAGACTGCCAACTCAAATGGACTTACCATATAGAAAAGACGGTCAATAAACTGAGATACCTAAGTTACATTTTCAAACGAATGAGCAACATTGTCAATATAAGAACCATGAAACTTGTTTATGACGCGTTAGTGCTTTCATCTATTTCCTATGGAATAATTGCCTGGGGAGGAACTTACAATAATCACGTAAAACCCTTAGAAATTGCTCAGAAATCCATCATTAAAATAATGTACCAAAGGACCAAGACATATCCCACCAACCAGTTATTTCAAGAAACAGAAATCATGGAACTAAGACGGATCTATTGTATTCAATGTCTCAAATTTATATTTACGCGTCCTATCAATTTCACCAAAAACACAAATCGCTCGACCCAGAGACATACCACATGCGTGTTCACAGTCCCTCACTGCAAAACTAGGCTGGGCCAAAGGCACATCAACTATATTGCCCCAAAATTGTTCAATTCTTTACCCAATTCCATCAACATGTGTCAAAACCTGAACTTATATAAGAAAAATGTTAAAAGTTGGATAAGAAATAATTTCGAAGCGAGTAACTTTTTTCTATAATTTAAGCCATCGGTTTCTAAATAACTAAACAACCACAGGTCTTTCTGTAAATTAAAGATTAATTTCTTTAAATCAAAGAAATATATACATGCATCTATGTCTTATG
Organism: Hesperophylax consimilis; assembly: GCF_061612785.1. Taxonomy (NCBI): domain Eukaryota; kingdom Metazoa; phylum Arthropoda; class Insecta; order Trichoptera; family Limnephilidae; genus Hesperophylax; species Hesperophylax consimilis. The sequence continues at coordinate 3,273,989 of NC_142857.1, forward strand.
TGTGTGTGTGGGTGTGTGTGTGTGTGTGTGTGCGTGAGTGAGTGTGCGTGTGTCTGTGTGTGCGTGTGTCTGTGTGTGTGTGTATATGTTTGTAAATTTTAAAAAAAGAAGAAAAAATAAAAACTTCTCTAAAAAAAAAACCAATCACATTGATCTCTATCGATACATTTAACAAGTTTAAAAAAATATATATTTTAAACACCACTGTTTTATCCTTACACTATAATACCCACGCTCAGGCTTCGCCTTTGTGGGATTTTTTTGTTACTCTTTCATTCTATATTACTATGTATGTACCTGAATTGTATATGTATCAAAAATTTTGTTAATAAAAAAAAAAAAAAAAAAAAAAAAAAAATTCATCAAGAAATTCTGTAACGATCAAGTTATCAAAAGAAAACCTTCAGAAAACTAAAGCGAAAATGTAACTGGTTGCGGAAAACGTTAAACAAAACCTGTGGTTCATATTTGATATAAGATATTTGTAAAAACACATATATGGTTTAAATACATTATCTACTTAGTGATTGATTATATTTAAAATATCACTTTTTTAATGTGAATACCGCACAAGAGTCCCAACTGCTCCTAACCGTCAGAAGCCAGTGACTATCTCATTCTATATTCGGATATGTTGTGAGGCTGATGGTGGTGGGAAGGGTTTGGAGTTGGAGATGAGGAAGGTAAGGGAGTACCTGGCTATCGAGATCTGGTCACCAAACCCTGCAAAAGCCACTTTCCAATTTTAGAATGATGGTCGTACACTAAGAGTATTTGCCACTCTAGAAAGTACCGCAAAAATACAAGATATCATTTTTAATTATTGAATTGTCAAATAACTCAAATTCATAAGATAAATTTTGTTTTTGCGCACGTGGGGATTTGAACCCGCGACCTTCGAATTGCCTGTCGAGAGCCTTACCTCTCGACTACGGAGGAATATATGTAATAGTGCAATTTTGATAAATGTACTATGCCGGTTAGTTTTTATACTATCGTTATTATCACCAGGGCAACATAAAACCGAATCATTTTAATAACACTAATGCTGTTTTCAGTAGTTTTACATGCAGATTTAAAAATATATATATTTATGTATTTGACCTGTTGATGTTACGAAAGTAATGAAACTAGTGCTTAAAAACTTCTTTTTTTTTAAGCTTTGCAATAAATGCCCATCGTACTCCAGGAAAATTGGTTGACCAGTTAATAAAGTCCCAGTACAACTAAAAACACAAGCTGCACGTTTCATGTGAGAAATAATAAAATATATAATATGGTGAAAAGTATAGGTGTATCTATTATAAAAATCTGCGCAGAATAAATATCAATAACTAAACAAATTATTTTTAACTTTGTTATATTCGGTTTGTATAATCACATGTAAAAAAACACAAGTAATAATTGTAAAATACATAAAATAATTAAAAAGAATAATATTATATACATAAAACATATTTTATCTTAAAATAACGCTGGTGGATTTTCAGTGGTGAAAACGAGGGAAGGTGTAAAAACTCCTCAAGTCTTGCAGCACTGGTCGGTGATGAGATGTAGATCAGTCAAGTGTAGAGGGCGGGGGCGTGGGCCCTACCAGTGGCCAGACTTGGCGGCGAGGTGGGCGGCCTTGGCAGCTGCTACCTCGGGGGTGTCCACCACACGGCCATCATGTCCCAGGGGAGCGGCTCCATGAGCCCAGGCGCCGTGAGGGGCAGCCCAAGCTCCGGGGGCGGCCCACGCTCCAGGGGCGGCCCATGCTCCAACAGCGGGAGCCCAAGTTCCGGCTCCGTTGACGGCGGCCAAGTGGGCGGCCTTAGCCGCAGCGACCTCGGGGGTGTCTACAACACGTCCGTCAGGGCCGAGAGGGGCGGCTCCATGGGCCCATGAGCCGTGGGGTGCGGCCCAAGCACCGGGGGCGGCCCACGCTCCAGGTCCAGCCCAGGCTCCAGCGTGTCCACCGGCCCACTGTCCCCAGTCCTGGCTCTCGGCCAGACCTTCTCCCTTCCACTGGCCATCTTCTAGGGGGTTTCCAGACACCAGGGCGCCAAGGCACAGGAAAGTTGCGATGAACTGAAATATATTCCACAATGATTTTAAATTAACGGTTTTTAAACTGTTTTCAATACGACAAAGATATATTATGTTAACACATCAATCCTACAAAAATAAGATACTGGTGTTAAAATTGTAGGCGATTTCGATATTAAAAATTACTTTTAATTGAAATACTACGAAACTACATTATATGCTACGGACTTTGAGTTTGTTTTTACAGTGCACTTTGATTCCAGATACCGACTTGTTAAGTTTAATTTGTACAACTCCATTTCAATTTTAAGTATTTTTTTTTATATAATAACATTTTGAATTTATAAAAAAAACTTTATATCAAACCAAATAAACTAATTTAAACATTGAGTTTAAAGAAACGTTGAATTAATAAAATAATAAACTCACGATTGGGTTCATGTTGCTAGTAGTACGTTAGCCTTTTCAAAAGAAAACTGCGTGTGCCTGGTCAATGTAAATTCGAGGCTTTATATTCATGCAATATCACCTAAGAAGGGAGGGGAAAGGACTTTGAGGAAGTTTAAATTTAACTCCTTAAAGTACAATCAATCAATCAAGCCACTTGCAAAAAAGGGCAAATATTAATTTACCATTTAATTTAACTTACCAAAAGACTGTTAAACCTCTTTTGACAATTTGTCACATTAGTTATTTTAAAACCCGCTTCTCAGTGCATTAATCACGAAAGACTAAAGTTAAGCATTGTTTTCTGTTAATAGTAAAAATGTCGGAAGTCTTTTACTAATTTATACATAAGTCTTTAGAACATTTCAGTGAGGTGGTCTTGATTTGCTATCTGTTCAGGTTGTTAACTGGTTTAGATAATCGAATGATAGAGAAGGAATTTGGTCTATTTAAATGCAGTTCAATGTAACGACAACAACCAACGCACTCCATTATCACCATTTGGTTTTTGATATTTGTTCCGAGAGGCTGTTCATTTAGCTATCCAAGTCAGTTTGTTGATTCCAAACCTTTAAATATATTTTGATAGCTATAAGAGTAAATTTATAATTGATTTTGAAAGGCTCACTTAAAAATACAATAAAAAAAGCTTTGATACTAGGTTAATTTTTTTTTTACTTATTCTTATAGCAGCGCCCCCCGACAAGACAAAAGTCCCGAGTTCACTTCCTAGATGCGACCGTATCTTCTACTGTTTCATATGGGATGGTCCGATGCTCTGTAGAGAACCCGCTTGCACAGCGTGGGTGTAAACTGTGCACCCAAAAGTTTATGTTTGAGTTTTAAGTTTTTACGGAATTCAATACTTGTTGTGTGAAAGCACTATGAAACAAAACATATTTTCTTTTGGGAATTGCTAATATTAACTTCAAGGATCAAAAAATATTATTTTTAAATGCATTGGCCGATTATATAAATATTATAGTTTATTAAAGATACGAACAAGTGAAAATATTAATTTATTTTTGGGGATTTATTGCATATACAGGATGTCCCGGGGTAAAGTGATTTTAGAAGTAGAAAAATAAATAACTTTTTTTGAAATTGCCTGCCATAGGACACCTCAAGTGGTTCCCTACGTTTGGTGATTTAGCAGGGGTGCCCGGGTTCATCTGGTGAGGTGTGTACAAGATGCGCCTGCCTACCAGCTACGTAGCGAGCCAAATCGGGAGAGGCTGGTTTGGGAAGACCCTTTGACCTCTCCATTAGGCCTCTCGACTAATCGCCTTGCGCTGCAGTGGGAGGAATATGCTAATAACTTCCACTCATCTCTATGTATATATATTTTTTAAGCATCTATTCGAATTTTGATTTTGTTTTTTGTGAATAAGTGAGTGCAAATCGTGGAAGTGAAAATTAACTCACATCCCGACATCCGATCAAGCTGAAATTCGACAGATATAATCACGTATATACACGAGGACATTTATCGATTTCACTGAAATTGGATGATATTACAGCAGTTAATATACGAAATAAATGCCTGTACTACCCAATTGGGATTTTACTCAATTGTGCCTGATTTAAGGTTCAATCTTCAATAAAACCAAAATATATATATTTCTATATGTAGGTAGGTATATGAATTTTTAAATACATCTAAATAAAAATATTATTTTAATAAAAATAAAGTATTGGAGGGAAAAAATATTTTGATTAGTGTAGATATGTATAGATATAATATCATAGGATAAAATGTCCCAGCGGTTAGAATCCTCGCTTACAAATCAAGAAGTTTCGGGTTGCTCAAACAAATAAATAAAGTTATCACATAATGATCTTGTGGCAAATGCTCTCAGTATTGCCCTGTTGAAAAAAAAACAATTTTCGTGAAATGGTATTACCTTTTTTTTGTCACCGGGTTTTTAATAACCAAGTACTTCAACCTTCCTCTATCCCATCTTCCTTCTTTCTCTTGTGTTCCGGGCAGTTGGAACTCTTAAAAATGTATTAATCTAGTTCAAAGATTAAAAATAGTAAGCCCATTTGTATACTGATAATCAGGCTGCCTTTGTGTGAATAGATATATGAATTTGTTTACTAACCCTTGAGTGATTTTCGGCATATTATGCCGAGTTCGCAAAACGTCTTGAGTGATAGCACGCCATAATATGCCATTATTGACTCGCAGAATTCACGCATTTACGATTTTTTAATAATTTTTTTATCAATTCTAAAAATATAGGACGGAACGTAAAATATAGGTAAATGCATTGGCTATGTAGCACTATAATCAGTTTATATGTCTTGATTTAAAAATTCAAACGTATAATTTTTATTAAATGAGTGCGAGAAAATTTCAACTCGAACGAAATAACTCAACTCATATTCTAGTTATTGATGCGAGCACTCGAGTGATTAATAGACGGTAGACATATTATGTATGAAGTTAAATTATATAAAGTGGACATTTGTCCATAGATGGTTTTATCCGGATTTGGACGTTTGATCTGCCGATAAAAAATAAAGGAAAAAAATCATAACAACAACACACACTTTTTTATTTTATATAACTTATGTGACCGCCCAATTACTGGCATTTGAAGGACACTGCACTGGTAGCAGTCTAAAATAGTATGTTAATGAAAAAATGCAAAACATCTCGTATTTACATTCCATTGGATTCTAATTCCAAGCATAAAAGCAATAACTGGATAAATGTATCTTTCTTCTGTTATGTGCAATTGTATGAGTTCCAACTATTCGGAGATAGTGGGACTATGTCATCCTTATTTGGTGAATGTTGAGAGAGAAGGTTGGGAAGAGACTATTGAGATCTGGTCGCTAGATACTGCAAATATATTAATTTATCTTTGTTCTTTAAAATACCCAATCCGGCGTAATAATGATTTGTTAATTACAAACATGCTTTACAACAAACTGTTCATGACGTTTATCTTAATAAATATCAATAAATTTACTGCACATTGCTTTGTAACTGCTTTTATGGTGCGAGTACTTATTTTGTACTCTAGTAAGTAAAAACAAGTATGGAATTCTTTTTTGTTGTGGAATTCGATTTAAAATAGTGGTCATTCACTAGAGCCATACTAAATATATTTGTCACTCAATCAACGTGTTTTATTGGGGCATCTCACTATTGAATTGACATAACTAAAGGCAAAATGAACTATTAACTTTGAAGTATATACATTGGCATCCGAATGTACTTTTTTAAACCAAGAAGGTAGTAAATTAGTTCATTAGATCAATAGTCATAATTTGACTCATAACCAACAATTTTTGTTTCTCGAAGCTAGAACGGAATCAATTGAATTAAATAAGTCTGTGTATCGTGAATACGATTATTTTCAATTCTGAAAGCTTATCTAGTTCACTCACATTTATCAATCCAAAAAGTGCATATTGACAGCTTATCCGACACGTTGGATGGCGTGCTAAAGGTAGCGGCTTTTGTCTACCGACTGTGGGTATCTTATTCTGGCAAATTACCCCTTTCCTCTTCCCCATCTCCTACCCCTCTTCACTACTTTCAACCTCACAACATACCTCAATTGGGGATTGCACAGTTACATAGGCTCCAGATGATTGGGAGCAGTTGGGACTCTTGGTCGGTATTACATTTTTTTTAAATGCATCTGTATGGAAACGTTTTTTTTTTCATCGTTCATAACTACATTAATTTATGCATCAACAACAAAAGAGTTACTTTTAAGCGTTTTTATTAGTTTTGCATCGTATGTAGTATAATTTTATCTTTTGCAATTATTAAAAATAAAAACAGAAGAAATCTTTGTGTGTTTTATTTACATATTTATATAATGGCAGGTGGATTATTATTTTTTTAATTTGGAAGAAGTAGATCCCTACGTGCTTTTATAATCGAAAACAGCGGGGGTGGATAATTCCTATATGCATTGTAAGGAGCAGTTAATATCTTCCAACGGCGGAGATAGCAGCTTGGTGGGCGGCCTTGGCGTGAGCTACCTCGGGAGTGTCTACCACACGTCCATCATGTCCCAGGGGAGCGGCTCCATGAGCCCAGGAGCCCTGAGAAGCGGGAGCGGGGCCTCCCCAAGCGGCAGCGGGGGCCCAGGCGGCTCCACCACTAGCAGCGGCCAAGTGAGCGGCTTTGGCCTGAGCGACCTCGGGGGTATCTACAACACGTCCATCAGGGCCGAGTGGGGCGGCACCATGGGCCCAGGAGCCCTGAGGTGCGGCCCATGCAGCAGCGGGTGCAGTCCCGGCACTTTCGACTCCTCCGTTCCACTGTCCATTGTCTTGGCTCTCGGCCAGACCTTCTCCCCTCCACTGGCCATCTTCCAGAGAATTTCCGGATACCAGGGCGCCCAGGCACAGGAAGGTTGCGAACAACTGAAAAGTATAAAGACAAGTTTTCAACAATTGGAATGCACACAAAAAATAACCATAAACTTCATTCGCATTTTCGATAATTTATTTAATATCAACGGTATAAATATACCATAAACAATGATAACATGTCACAGTTAAAATCGTATAATACATTCAATTTATTAGGATTAACTATTTATTGAATCTAATAAACCTCTTGTCGATGATTGAAGGACATAATATGAACAACTTTAAATGAAACAATAAAAGAAAAAAATACACTGAAAATAAAATGGTGACTATCGTAATTGGAACTCAAAACCAGATTCTCTAGTCTTGCTGAAACAGCCGTTTCTACCAATTTCTACGCAATTTAGTTTTTCATCTGTGGTTTGCACCATGTAATTATCATTATCATGCCTTAACTCATACTAAGTATTGAATTCCGTAAGTCTAAACTTAAACTTTACGGTGCACAGTTTACACCCGCGTTGTGCAAGCGGGTTCCTTACAGATAATCGGACCATCATGTTATTTGTATCAATCTTATAGGTACTTAAATTTGTTATCTTAAGTTATTTTCAATGTTTTTTGGCAGCTATCTTTTTGATGTGATTGAAAAGGTCTGCCCGAAAATTTTTGTAACCTAGATAGCGTCTTGGATTAATCTATCCAATTTTATATTACAGTATTAAATCAAAATAATTTTAAAAAAAATAGCAGTGTTCTTTGTTTTGTTCGGTAGATAATTTGTGTCACTATTATGCGAGCTACAGAAGACAGAAAACCTAATTAAATGACACACCCATTATTTAATTGGATAACATTTAGCTCTTATCGTTTACCAACCCATATTGTAACCTGAAACCACAATGCCGTTTTTGGATATGCAATAACAACTAAAATTGCATCATGTTATTTGACATTATATTATATTTAGATACAGTTTGTGTCTTGTACAATAATAATAATAATAAAAGTTGGATATTTTTTAAAGCGCCGTTTTTGAGAATCATTGAAGAGCGCTGTACGATAATGACTTAGGATTATGTGAAAACTGATACAAAAAAACGTAGTTACCTTACAGGTAACGTAGGTAACAGGTGCTTTTGGTAAACACCCTTGCAGCTAACCATTAATCTGTTTTGTAAAGATTTTTTTGTATTACTGTAGAAGTGTGCGTGGGTAAGCGTACGCAGTTATGTGGTTACATAACAGAAAAAAAATAATGCGTCAATGCACTTACAACTACGCGTTAATCTATTTTTTTAAGGTTATTTAATTTTTGTATGATGTGGTAAGTGTGCGGGGGTAAGCGTACGCAGTTATTTTGCTGCATAACACACAAAATAATGCTTAAATACACAGTGAAATATTCCCCTAGTGAGGAAGCATTTGGATAGGTGTTTTTGCACACAAGAGAAGATTGAAAACAGAAAATACTTACGTATGCTTATACCGCTTGTGGGTAAAGTGTACGCAATTGACATCAGTATGAACTATTTAATACAACTTTTTGACTTATGACCTGTATAAGGATTTTATGGTTTTTTAACATTTATTTAGTAATCATTTACATTAAGCAACACAAATATTCACAAAAATTGAATTAAAATATCTAAAGCGTTTTCAAACATAATTCTAAATGTTAAAATAAATGCAAAAGTGAAAAATAAGAAAGTCTACTTACAATTGGATTCATGTTGCTTGTGATACGTTTGCCTTTTCGAGAAAAAACTGCTTGTGCCTTGATAATGTAAAATTAAGGCTATATATTCAATTAGGACCCAAACACAATACAGTGAAGTGGGGGTAACACTTTCAGGAAATAAGTATACAAAACTTGATATTTTGACTAATGAAAACCTGAAACCGACCATGAATAGAAATAGCGAATGTAACCGAATATACCTGCTGCACATTTGCTTGTGCGAGTTTGGGTGCAAGAGGTTTTTTATTATAAAATATCATATGTATGAATGAATTCAAATGACGAGATTGCATTTCATCGTATTAAATTTGTGTTTTTTTGTAAATACAGCAAAAGAATCCACATATTCAGAGCCCGTAGGGCGGATGCATCAACTACTGGACACAGAGATCTCCAGTTTTCTATCCAACCTTCATGCCTTTTTCCTTCTCAAAACTTGTTGTCCTTCCTTTCCTTAAAAATAACCTACACACAGTATCCTTAAAGATGATATAAGCCTTAGGGGAAATGATTTTCTTCAGGGCCTTCTGTGTGGTGATAAAATATATATTATTCAATTTGGGAGGCGGGTATGTGTACCGCCTCCCCATGGATCATTATTTGGCCAACCGACACCTCTGCCATAGGGCAACCCAAGCAGGAGTTCCTGTTTTATTGAGTAAGTTCTTTGTGATTGGGTGGTGGGTTGAATTGGAGGAGGGTGGTTATGGGAGACCCTATGACCTCTACAACGGGACTTTCTCGACAAAACGTCTTGCACCACAATGGGAGGGATGGACTCTTACGTCACACCCGAACACACTGACCCAAAGAATTCTTCCCACACTTCCCCCTTTTCCTTCCCTGAACTTCCTCCCATTCTTTTCCAATACCCGCTCTTTCCAATGCCCTCTCTTTCTTATAACAATACCCGCCCCAAATATGACATGGACCCTGACGGGAAATATTTTCATGCTAGGCCTCCAATTTAGAATTATTGTTAAAAACAAGATTGAAGGAAACAAATGAGATTGTCATTTCACAAATAAAATAATAAGGTGCACAATTTTAAAAAGCCTCAATTTGTTGATTTCATTCATTAATACTAAGATATAAAAACTAAACCTGTATATTAAAGTCAAATGTGCAGCAATGAGGTTTGGTCACGTTTTTTCCATTAGTTTTTTCTACCCGTGGTCCATTTCAGGTTCTCATCTGTCATATTGACAGGCTTTGTGTACTCACTTCCTGAAAGTATCCCCTCCTTCAATCGGAACAGTCCAGACTGAATATAAGGCCTGAAAACTACCTCGTCAAGACAGAAGCAGTTTTCATCCGAAAAGGCCAACGTATCACAAGCAACATGAACCCAATTGTAAGTGGATAACAGTACATTATGTTATTAATTCAACAATCATTCATTAAAAGCATACTTAAAATAGTTCATAATCTTCTTTTACATCGATGGCGTTAATTTAAAACGAAAACATTATGTTTGTACCGACAAAACTATGAATTCATATTCATATTGTGTATTCGCGAGCACAAAAAAATATTTTTTATTTATATTACAAAGCCTAACTTGTAAAAAGTTTTTTTTTCTAAAATAATTAAATTAGTCCCATCTCTGAAACAATAGATTACTAATTATTTTAAGAACACCCTTAAAGTGAAAAGTTTTTGATTAATTCTTTAGAGAAATTCATTATCATCTGACGATAAAGATAAACCTATTTTTTTTTCCACATTTGGAAGATACTGTCACAAATCACAAACAAATCAGTGTTTTAACCATGAACCAGATACCAATAACAACCTTTATGTCTTAATTTTTTTGACATTTTTTTCTGTAATATCTGACGTGTAATCGGCGTTGCTTGGGGATAATAAATAGTTTGGAGGTTAGTTTTGAGGTTGTCAATTCTAGAGTACCTGATTGGGTGCATTTTTAAGGTGTAAATAATACTATTGTTATGTAATAAGTATTTGTTTCAATTGATCGTACCAAGTCGTTTTCGGGCGTCCTCGATCGCTTCAACAATTCACTTTCAAGTTATACATTCTCCTTTCACCTCTTTTTTTGCCTCGTTTTGCCACAAATAATTATTTGATTCATGTCTTCCTCAGGCATCCCCGACATTTTCCACCATTTTCTTTATGCAGTATCATGAAATCCACATTATTACTGTTAAATCTTAACAGGCCAAGATGCCAAACAAAACATCTGTGACCAAGTGGGTCTTCCGACGACCCCATGCATTTTTCTGTCTTATGGGCTTTTAAACTATAGAAATCACAATTATTCAGTCATTTATTAATGGTAACTTATATATTTACGCAAAAATACGTAAAATACTAAAAGGATGTGTCAAGTATTTAAGCTAATATAAGGAGGATAGTAATTTTGGGTACTACCTATTCCTCCACTTGGCTTCGGGGTAGTTAAAAGAAAGTACACTATGTCGCCAATATTTGGAGTCCGTATCTCATTTCATTGCAGAGATAAAGCGTTAAGTCTTTCTCGAGTTTCACTGACTTCTTCTACTGTTCAAACCACTCTCTAAATATTATTGACATAACATGACAGCTTCTGATTAATAAACTGTCATAGATTAATGCTGCCACGATTTGTCACATCTTCCTTTAAATAATAAATAATTCAAATATTCCTTAAAAGGTCCCTTAAAAAGAATCGCTTTCAAATATTTCCAATTTACATCAAAATGGAATAAATTTTATGAAAATACTTCATTAAGGCGATGCACTATGTCGTGTAATATTATAAATTGAGCCGCTATCAATAACAACCCTTACGTAGATGGCGATAAGGTTTAAATTCCCACTTAACACCATCCGCCTGTTTTGATTTATGCAAGAAAAAAACATGGCCAAAAAGTGCCTTTTATTTTATTTTGTGGATATTCAGGCAAAAACGTTTAATTTTTTTTGGATCATTTTATAAATAACTTAATTTGCCACATTACACAATAAAATCAAAACCGAGAATGTGTTCGTAAGTAGGAGATTTTGAACTTTAAAGCAGTTTTCATAGGGCTTATACATTATTTTTTTCTGGGCTTATAAAAGACTTATCTAAAAAATATGTACTCGATTATTTCAAAGGCCACGATGTATTCTACTCGCAGTATTTAATTAAAGCTTCTGAAATATTTCTGGGCGACCAAATTTTCAAACCAAAAACACACGATTTTGCATTACTACGTATGGCATCGCCTTAAGGTGACTTCTAAATTGAATCTTTTAAATCGTAAACTTCCGATGGATTTGGGGTCATCAATATTGTTAATTTAATTTAATTTACTTCGTTATAGTTTGTTTGACGTCTTCAACTTGTTCACATATCAAGTACAATGTATAATCTTAAATCGTCATCTTTATCTTAGAATTTAAATTAAAAAATCAATTGATTGATTGTTCAACCTTCCTACCCAGGTAGGTACTGGAATTGACAACTCTACCAAACTGAACCAAATCCCAATTGGATAAGACATTTATGACGTGTATTGTAACTGCCTTAATGTTATCCAATTTCAGAAAAATGATAATAATTGTCCTCGTTTTTATACGTGATAGGCACGTTGCCATGTTGACAGATTGCATTATCATCGACATCTAACTGAGAGTTCGTTCGGATTTAGGGAAGAAATTTCATATCTACTTCCAAGATTTGCATCATTCACGAAAACAATAGTGAAATTAAAATAGACGTATTTAAAAATTATTATCATTTCTGAACTCCTCGGATTAACTTCAGAGAACCATGGTGACATAGGCCCTGAGCGAAATTTCTTTCCTTAAGGCCTCCTCTGTAGGATATATGTATATAGTGGATGAACCCCTTTCAGGAGTTCTGAGATAGTTCCAACTAGAGATAGTTGTAACACATTAGGATTTCGAAATGGTCATTGAGAAGGCAAGCAAGATTGAACGTTTAGTGAATAGTGAACGACTTGTAAATCATAGCTAAAATACATCGTCAACTAACGTGACGCAATTTTAATCATCATTGCATGTCCTAAAACTACGGAAATGTATGCATATACCAATCAAATTGATAACTATTTTTTGTAACTTTTTTTCACATTCAAGATGCTAAAGATTATCTTCATGAATAATAAATAAAAAAATTATATATAAATATATATATGCCTATTACTTTGGTCAATTATATGGAGTCGGTCTGTAAGCTTTGAGGCCCACTGAGAAACCTTTTTACTTTTAAAAAAGCACGATCCCTGTTGGTACTATTATATGTGTAATTTCATATACCTACGAGAGCTACTCATGCCAAAATCCTTTTTAAATGTTACAATACCAGGATTGAACATTTCAAACACTCGCTTGGACTTAGATCATACATAGTTAGTAATAGATACCGTGGCAGATCTATGGAAGGCTATACTATCGTAACTTTTCAATCAATAGTAATAAAGATAATACTAACAAATCTAAATAAAACATGAAACAGAATAAGGCTTTTCAAATGAGGGTTAGATTTATGCAATACGAATATATGTTTTTGTTGTGTGCGACTTTTGATTAAAAATATATTTATCTTTCATTATTTGAAATATGAATGTTTTTCCTGACTAAATCATTGAATTTTAATACTTTCTATTCTTTGAAAATGAGGTTTGTTGGATAACCCCTTTGTTTTTAAGAAAAAAATATTTTTGATTATTCGACGTTGCACAATTTCAACGAGCAGATGTATTTTGTATGCAGCTCCCCAGCTGATAACAGCATATACGAAGAAAAATGAGAATTGCTAATTAATGACAATACAGAAACGGGATTGCAGACCGTTTTAGTAAATTCCCAATACATCGTGTTCATTCGTATTTTATTAACAGTTTACCAGGAAATCTATTAATTCATTCCAGTTTTTAACCCAATTAGTATGAAAGAAATAAATAATAATATCTGTTTAAAACTATTCAGTTCTTCGCAACCTTCCTGTGCCTGGGCGCCCTGGTGTCCGGAAACCTGCTTGAAGACGGTCAATGGAGAGGAGAAGGTCTGGCCGAGAGCCAGGACAATGGCCAGTGGAACGGTGGAGTTGAAGGTGCATGGACCGCTCCCGCTGCCGCATGGGCAGCCCCTCAGGGCTCCTGGGCCCATGGAGCCGCCCCTCTGGGCCCCGACGGACGTGTTGTAGACACCCCCGAGGTCGCTGCTGCTAAGGCTGCCCATTTGGCCGCTGCAAGTGGTGGAGCCGCTTGGGCCCCCGCTGCCGCTTGGGGAGGCCCCGCCCCCGCTCAGGGCTCCTGGGCTCATGGAGCCGCTCCTCTGGGACATGATGGACGTGTTGTGGACACCCCCGAGGTAGCTCACGCCAAGGCCGCCCACCAAGCTGCTGTCTCCGCCGCTGGAAGATATTAAATTTCTCCCCACTGCACATATTTGAAATATCCACCTAAGCTTGAATTGACTGAATAAGTGTTCATCTCTTCTTAAGTCAAACAGTTACTTTACTATAGTCCAACCGCCATATAAATATGTACTTAAAATTACGTTCAAATTTCTTCTTTTTAAGTTTTTATTAATTTCATGTTGCTTGTGACGATGCAAAATCAATAAAAAACATTTAATTTCACAAAAAGGTACTGTATTTTTCACAATGTATATATTTTTTAAAGAAAGACAAACATTCCTGGGTTACGAATAACCTGACAATTTTAGAAAATCTCCTACTACCACAACAGTAAGCGGAAAATAAGCTTGTGTTCTGATGGAGCACTTTCGAGGAATTGAACACACTACGCCTGGGTGAGACCCAAACGCGATGTCAACTAAGCTAACGACCGTCGCTGAGTTGTTTAGTTATTCCACATTGTAGTGTACCGAGTACCGAGTTTGATTTGCGGTCAGTCCTCTCTGGTTACCTCTGTGGGGAAACAGCGTGATGGTTAGTTAGTTTTAGAATAATTTATTGATTAAAAACTCAAATTGTAATATTTAATCATTGCAGACAGTAACAACTACCCTCAAACGAAAAATTCGGAAACGAACCCAGCATAAGGAAGATAATTTTGGTCGTTCTTTTGCGATGTATGGTTGATATGGTCGAATAAGCTCAGTGGTCAAAACCATGGTTTTTGTTCGATGAAAGGTGATGAATACTGAGAGTATCTTCCACGATTTAACTCTATTTTCCTATGCTCTATTAGTAGGTAACCTCTCGATAAATGTTATTGAACTTATCTTCGAAGCAAACCAACTGAAACCCACGTCACGCAAATTGTGCGATTGAGGATTATCATGGGCATTAAATTCTATACTAGTTTACCAGAGAGCAGTGGCGGTTATCTCTAAAGAAATTTATGCAGAAAACTTGCATTAAAAATATAACAAATACGATAAATTATATTATAGTTTTACAGCGCACCACTCAAAATCCGTGCTAAAAACCCACCTTTCCGAAAAATATCCTAGAGCTAGCTCAAAATGATAAATGAATCACCACGGAAATTTTAAAGAAAGATTTTGTTATTAATTTATGTAAATTGTTCAAATAAGTTTCATTCTGCAGGTTTTAATTTCTTGATATCGTATATAAAAAACGATTTGCAAGTATAAACAATGAAGAAAAGAGAGATATCGTATTTTTTCATGAATGAGATGTTTTTATAATTTGCCAATTGTCTCTTGTTAATTGATGTTTTAAATATTTTTTTATATATGGAAAAGGCATCACCTGATTTTTCATGCATCTAAGGAAATTTCGAGGCTTAAGAAAAAACATTCATCACCGCGCTAATTTGTGGCAATGTTTTATGGTTTCAATGAAAATCTAAAAGTTACATTTTTGTAAGCTGTTTTTGTAAGGATACATTTTGGGACGTTAATATCTCTGGCGTTCCACAGGGATTGTTTCTGTCTCCGATTTTGTTTTTGTTGCACATCAACGAAATTTTATCGTGGGCAGCAATTCATTGTTACGCGGATAACAGTACAGTCCATGATAGATTTTTGTTTGACAAGCCTCAAAGGGATACACAAATTCCAACAATGAAGAGGGTTTAATCTAGGGGTAAGAATTATCTTGTCGAATCTAATGGTTCAAAGACCCAATCATGCCTGATTACATCTAAAATGGATCGAAATAACAATTTAGTCTCTTTCAACGAAAGTAATCTTCTTAACATGCAAGGCATGCAAAGGAGGCCCCCATTGAAGCCAGAGTCAATATTGCCTCTCAGAAGCTGGGCGTACTGTACAGGGATAAAAAATACTATAATAGTGCACAGCTGTTGACCCTGTACAAATTGAAAGTGCGCCCCACTATTGAATTTGGGAGCCACATCTGGTCTGGAGGAGCACCAAGATACCAACACAGAAACGGACGGTTTGCTTGATCGGTTCACCTACCTTAAGAAACGGATTGCAATTTTTAAAGCACAGGGGTCAAGTGTTCATTTTGTCTTTGCTCCACAAGCATTTCTATGTAATTCAGCACCACTGCAATGTCCGGAAATACGCCAAATGCACGCCCAACAATTTGCACATGGTTGACATTTGTCACATGAGAATAAGTCGTTTCTACGGTTGTTCTTGAGTTCTACAGCTCGCCTGTGGAACTATTTGCCGGCCGCTGTAGTTTCTTCCTCCTACAACATGGGTCTCTTCATCTCCTCAAAATGACTATCCACACAAATCACATTGGCTCTGACGGAAATTAATTTCCTCAGCGCCTCTGTGGAGTTACTCCCAATAAAAGTACGAACCGCCATTGCCAGAGACATAATGGTTCTAAAAATACTTCCCGATAACTGACACAGCCACCAACGCACGCATAGCAAAGTGCCAACGTCCTTTCACTGAGAATAATTATTACTGAATACGCTTTGCATTATTACACTCAACCACGCCTTGAAGGTAAAATTACGGATCAAATGGCCACTCAGTAAAAGAGCTGTAACTAAAGGAAAATGTAGAATTTTCCATTGAAATTTATTGCGTTTTACTTAATAAGGCATTTCATATAAGAGGTCCTTAACGTTGAGATATATTAGAGGTTCTGCGATAGTGAAAAAATGTTTTAATGAAGGGCATGATCATTCGATTAGTAAGTTAGTGTGCTTCAATTATCTATGTGTGTTATTATTCAGCACGTACCGTTTTCCGGAACTGTTCGTTGTTATGTCATTTATAAAGACGTGGGTTATGATTTTTCTTTGAACTGTCATAGAAACAGAACCATGATACTAAATTCAGGACTGCATTTTGATTGACTGCCCCAGTTTGTTGTGTCTCCGGGTTTTCTCAAAAACTCATTTAGAATAATATGGATCCCGACCTTGAAGTTCTCACCTAATTTATAATACCCTCGGTCTCTACAATATTCGATAACTAACGCCGTCATTGGGTAACCTAATACGCCAATCTAGTGTCATCTACGAGTGAGCTCATACACTAAAATCAATGATGAGACATTCAGGTCAAAGAAGTTGCTGAAAAAAGTCTACAACGCATTATATCATTTCCGAATTGAAAATGGAATTAACCTTTTGGTATTATTATGTAAGTACGCACATAATCTGAATACAATTAAAATAATGAGACTTAAAGACCCACCGATCATGTCACTTATATATTCTTATATATATATATATATATATATATATATATAAAATATCATTCTACATATTTATATGTAGAATATGTATACATTATATACTATGGATATGTATGCTCAATGATAAAATATGGAATAGTTTTTTGGGGAAACTCAGTAAACGCTATAGATGTTTTTATAATCCAAAAGAGGTGCCTACAAAAAATTATAAACTCAAAATTGGTCTACATAAATCACCGGGATTCATGTAGACCAATTTTTAAAAATCTCAAACTTCTGACAGTGTCGGACATATATATAATGGAGTTATGCCTATTAGTTCGAACACTTATTAATCCCAAAAGCAAAAAAATATATATTTCAAAAAGTACCACACTACATGGCCATTAAAGTATATAACAACCTTCCACGTAGCATCAAACAAATAACCGACATGGTTTTAAATTTAAATTATCACTAAAATCATGTCTTAACAAATGTCACTACACCTTAAATGAATACCTTACATAAATTAAATACCTCTGTTTTTTTATTTACATACATTTGTTAACATGTAATTGTTGGGTTATGTAGTATAATGTGTATTTGTTGGGTTAGCTGGAAGAAATAGGATGTAACCTTTAAGCTCTACCTTTTGTACTTTATACTGTATTTTTGTGCAGTTAATATTTTTTTGAATTTTAAACAGTAGATCATTCTACTCTATTGTTCATACAATCTGCTTGAGGTTCCTTTTCGCATAACTAGTTTTGCGCATGAATAAATAAATGAATGAAGAAATTGACAGATTTCCTTACAAACTATCAGTAAAACACAATATGTCATGAGGATGTAGGAATATCGAAGGATGTCATGAAAATTCTAATGTTTTCGCATTCCGTCATTATATTTATCCCGATGATCGCAGCTGCATGAACACGTGTTTCGATATATTCTGTAATATTTTATTAGGAAATAGCATGCTATCACGTTTTTAACAGGGGTTTAATAAATCTGCTTTTCTCATTTTTCTCCGTGTGTGTTCGAGTCAACTCTCTTTGCGATACGTAGGTACATTTTTTTTTATTTTTAAAGAAAGACAAACATTCCCGGGTTACGAATAACCTGACAATATTTGAAAATCTCCTACTACTACCACAGAAAGCGGAAAATGTTGCTTGTGTTGTGATG
Source organism: Hesperophylax consimilis (assembly GCF_061612785.1). Taxonomy (NCBI): domain Eukaryota; kingdom Metazoa; phylum Arthropoda; class Insecta; order Trichoptera; family Limnephilidae; genus Hesperophylax; species Hesperophylax consimilis. The sequence continues at coordinate 3,292,297 of NC_142857.1, forward strand.
GAGGACTTAGCCAGCCGAGGAATTGAACACGCTACGCCTGGGTGGGACCCATGCGCGATGTCAATTCGGCCACCGACCGGTCATTCAGGATGTATCAGCACGTACCCGACAAACTTTATCCAATAATTCCTTTTCCATAAAAACATAATGAATCAGTAGTTATTGGACAAATAGGGTTGGGTGGGGGGGGGGGGGTTTGCCCGTCTGAGTGATGATAAGGGAGACCAATATTTGATGTACATTTAATACTTCAAATAAGTCAGAAATCACTAGTTAAAGTATTTCAGGTACCTAAACCTCTTAATACCCTGTAAACTAGTGGTTCTATAAACCGTTAGTAACCTCGTGTGCAAAAAAGAAAATTTTCTCTGAAACCATAAGATTTGGAAGTAGTACTCAAGGAAAATTCTTTTCCCAAACATTCTTCAGGCAGGTAAGTAAGATAACAATGCAAAAATCGAATAAAAAAATCAAAAACAAAACCATCCCCATCCTTCGGTATTTTTTTTTCTTCCTGGAAGGTATTTTGTCGTGAATTATTGAAGTGAAATACAGAGATTATGAATATATATTTATTGCTGTGCTTCACATCAAGAAAAAATCACAACATATTAACAAAAACAATAATATATTTTATGAGCAATACGCGGATAGCGAGGAAGAGGTGTTTGAAGATCAGTCGGGTGTAGAAGTTGGGTCGAGGCGTGGGCCTTACCAGCCACCAGCAGCAGACTTGGCAGCGAGGTGGGCGGCCTTGGCGTGAGCTACCTCGGGGGTGTCTACCACACGTCCGTCGATTCCGATGGGAGCGGCTCCATGAGCCCATGAGCCTTGGGGAACAGCCCATGCACCTCCCCACGCGGTAGCGGGAGCCCACGCAGATCCTCCGTTAACAGCGGCTAAGTGGGCGGCCTTGGCCTGAGCGACCTCGGGAGTGTCTACAACACGTCCATCAGGGCCAAGAGGGGCAGCTCCATGGGCCCATGAGCCCACAGGGGTGGCCCATGCTCCGGGGGCGGACCATGCTCCTACAGCGGGGGCCCAAGCTCCAGCTCCGTTGACAGCGGCCAAATGAGCGGCTTTAGCAACAGCAACTTCAGGGGTGTCTACAACACGGCCGTCAGGGCCAAGAGGGGCGGCTCCATGAGCCCATGAGCCTACAGGAGTGGCCCATGCTCCGGGGGCGGACCATGCTCCTACAGCGGGGGCCCAGGCACCAGCCCATGAACCACTGTTCCACTGTCCATTGTCTTGGCTCTCGGCCAGACCTTCTCCTCTCCACTGGCCATCTTCCAGCGGGTTTCCGGACACCAGAGCGCCCAGGCACAGGAAGGTTGCGATGAACTGAAAATCCGATTGATTATAAACACATTTTGAATAATACGTCGGTACTAATGAAGTTATTGCCAATTTCTATACATCTTTTGTACAGAGAAACATTAAATTTCATGGTGCAAAACAAAATAATGCCGTACCAAATCAAAATAAAAAAACATATAATAGGAACCAGCATATTTAAAACTAAAGTCAAAACAAGGTTGAGAGAACTAAGTGACAACCAACTTACATACATCATTAAGACAATATAAAAACATCTATATAATCAATGCAAAAATATTAAAACTACTACAAGCCGCCTTAGAAATCTCAGTGGAGTAAAGTGTGAAAACTATGTCGTTATTCTTTATTCCTTAATATTAAGCTTTATACAATAAATAACTAACTTCCCTCGGAAGAAATAGTAAAAATTTAGAAGAAGTAATAAAAAACAACTTCACTTTTATAAAACAATTGTTTTACCACGGTTCTAGTATTCTCTATCTCAGTAATGAAGGTAGCTTAAACAAAGTCCAAATAATCAAGAATAGAACAATAAGACAAATTTTAAAGTGTACTTAATACATATAAATAAATACAGAAAATGTTTAACGATTAAGACATTATAATAATTATCTGTGACTTTTAAATTTTTAACTATAAATTTTTTTAACAATTTACTATCAAATTATTTAAGAGAAAGACTTCGTTAAATGTAGACTTCTACACACACATCATGCAAGACAGAAAAAAAATCAGACTGAATAAATGAGTTAAAAAAAATTGTTTTCTGTATTAAGAATTACATGTATAATGTGTAGCTTAGTTCCTAGTGAAATGTACCTTTATTTATATTTGACCACACAAAATGGATCTATTGTAAGTATAATAATTAAATAAAATTATAAAAAATTAACTTGGAAAACAAAAAAACAGGGTAATTTGGAAATATCATATGTTTCAAGCGATAGGTGGATATTTTAAATAACAGGTGAAATTTAAGAACCATCCAAATACATAAGATTTGTACTTACAATTGGGTTCATTTTGTTTGTGATGTGTTAGCCTTTTCAGAAGAAAACTGCTTGTGCCTAATCAGAGTTAGATTCAGCCTTTATATTTGGGCAGGACCAGAGTAGAATAGTGGGGAGAAACATATTAAGGAAGTTATATATTTTTGAATACTCGTTCAAGACAAACAACCAGTGACATGCAGATCACAGCCCAAAAGTATAGATTAGTGACAAACACAACATTAAAATGCCAACCAAATTATTAAACATTTTTTACAAATTGGCATTGACTTAATTAATGATTTCTTTTCACTGATTTGAATTGCATCCTGCGTAGCACTATGGTTTAAGGCGAAGCTTAATGCTAAATCACTATTTTGATTAATCTTTATAATGAATTGGTGTACATTATGAATACCAAAATATGCTTTAGATAAATTGAACGTTTTCCTATCATTTCGCTTGAGTAGAATACAAATAAAATTATAAATTACTCAATAAAAAATATAAATGTAAACTACTAAAAAAATATGTTTTCAAAATAGAAATGTATGAACGCGTAAAGGAAACAACTTTAAAAAATAATTTCATAGCTAAGATTATCTGTGACAGTTTCACTTGATTAACTTTTTTGCTATCTTATAATATTATTTTCTAAATAAATAAAAACCCGTTTTGTGCTTGAACTCGAACGTTTCTAGACTCCGTTTGTCAAGCGATTTTAATGCCTATTACCTACAGTACAAGGTATACCAAGAATATACACATTTTTGGCTTATAGCTTCCTCTTAAGTTATTTCGTGTTCGTAAGAAGGTCGAAATGCAAATCAAAATAATGATTATAAATATTAAGTTGCACAAAATGATTAATAATTAATTACTATCCTAAATAAGAGATTTGCTGATGAAACAATGTCAAAGTTGGACTCTTTGGTTGAAGTTAAACTAGAGTCCCAACTGCTCCCAAGTATCCGATGCCAGTGAGACCGTGGTATCCCCGATTGGGGTATGTTGTGATGCTAACGGTAGTGGGTGGTGGAATGCGAATTAAATGGGAAAGAGGAAGGTGGGGAAGTCCGTTGCTATTCAGATCTGGTCACCAAACAGGACTAAATCCATTTCAAACAACATTTCGATTCTGAATGATGGTCTTCCACTAGGGCGAAACTGCGAGCATCTTCCACTATGAAGATATTATTTTAATGGAAGAAATTGAAAAATAACTGAAGTTAATCTAATAAAATGTACTTGCGCACGCCAGGATTTGGCCTGCGACTTCTTGATTCGTCGCCCAGAATCTCGTTGAAGGATACTCTTGGACCTCTTCAATAGGACTCTCTCGGAACATCGCCTTGCAGCGCAGTAGGAGGGATGGAGTCATCCTCACATCTAACACCTTTTTCCTATCCAGAACTCCCGGACCCACACTGCACAGTGGAAAATAAGTTAATAAATACATGGGTAAGGCCCGCACACTTGACGTTGCCCTTTAGCTACTTGGGAGAGATTCTTGGCGTTTCATCGGAAACAATTTTTTTTTGTTTAAACTTAATGTTACTTGATTAAATACGGGAACGCAAAATTTTTTTATAAACAACTTTTGTAATGCAATATGTTTTTTAATTACATCATTTTAAACTTGATCATGTGCATAATTATTGGTGTCGTGTAAATATAATTATCTACTTTTAAATTGTGTTAAATGATCTAGATGCATAATGTATAAAACCTCTCTCTGATGGCCTCTGTCATCTTTGGTTACGAATCCGGAGGCTCAAATCCCGACGTGCGCGAGTAAATTATATTTGATTAACTTGTGTTATTTCACTATTTATTAATTTAAAACAATATATAAGACATTTACCACACGTTTAATTGTAATTTATGTATTTTTTTAATTACATTTCAGACTCTGGTAATTTGGGTTATTTTCTATTAGGGGAGCCAGGGGCTTGTTGTAACGGGGGTAAGTAGTAAAAGCTTAATAACTCAGCCGTTTTCAAATATTTTATTTCGATTTTGAACTCAACGTGCCCTTTAAGATACGGCTTACGACGTAAGCACAGTCAGTACAGTGCGGGAGAGCGCCATGACCGGTTTTCTGCAGGAGTACGTTTTTTTGCCAGGTAACCTAAAAAATATTATTTCGTAAATTTTGATTTCAAGATCACACTGTGTCAAATCGAAAAATATTTCTATTAAATTTTGTTAAGCATTTATTAAGCCATCGTATTATGGTACTTTCACATAACCAAAAACAAATCATTATTTTTTATAAATAAAAATTTCAGTAATTTCGGTTTGGGGCTAGTTGTAGCAAAATTTAAGGGGCAAGTAGTAACCTGTTACAACTTGCCCCAAGCCTGCACATGGGTAAAGGTTGGTAAAGCAAAGGCGAATAGACCTGAAAAGACCAAGATTGATTAAGTGAAGAAAAAAGTTTTCAATGAAGACTTAGATTCTGAAGAAGAAGAGTGGTTATGTTTGATTTGCGGAGAAGAATATAGCAAATCAGACAAAGAAGATTGAGTCGATTGTATGATCTGTAAACTGTGGTCACACGTTAAATGTGTAAGAGGTGATCCTGTTTCGTAATAATAATAATAATAATAATAATAATTGGATAATTTGCAGAGTGCCGTTTTTGTGAAAAATCACCTCAAGGGCGCTGTACAATTTATTTCCTAGGATCTACATTTGTTATTTAGAAAAGATACCAAAACATACTTACCTGGTAAGTCACTTCCAACAAACACACTTATATTAAAAAGTTTATGCTTATAAAAGATAAAACTGCACGCAGAGGACACTATATCAAAAAACACTGGTCATCGCATGACCTTAAGTCTGCTATAGTTTTTATTTTAGTTTAACTGTATTTTAACTGTCTCAAAAAGCCTACAAATTGTTAGTTGTTATCATTTTTATTTATTTATTTTTAATTATTATTTCTATTTATTTTATTTTATTTTTAGTATTTTTACATTTTGTTAATTTAAATTGCCGTCGACTTCGTACATTTGTATAAACTGTGAATCTGATGAAGACGAAGCATAAGCAGCGAAGGTTGAGGAAATTAGTTGTTTGAATTAATTTCTTTAAACTTTTGACCAAAAATAATGTAAGTTTTGTTAGTTTTCATTTTTTAAAGCCCATGTAGCATGCCACATTGATTGTGATAGTTGATTAAATACAAAAATTAAAGAATTCTTATAAAAAAATTGTTTAATGTCGATTATAAGTGCAAATTATTAAAATGTTTTCACTTTGAGTTTATTAATAAGTTTAATTAACCTAAGTATATGCTATACGAGTCCAAAGATGACTATTGTTGTTAAAGAAAACGATAAGTATTCACTTCATGAGTTCGTAAGAAATACAATTGTCTTATTATGTGTTCGTTGGTTTTATAATACAAGCCTTAAATAATGAAATCTGTTGTTTTAATATGACGTTACTACTTGCCCCACACTAGTTACAACTTGCCCCAAAAACGGGGTAAGTTGTAACAAGCGACTTTTTCCACAAAAAGTGTTATAAATACAAATTTATTATAGATTCAGGAAAAAATATAGTGGGAATATATTTTCAAATATATGATTACTCATTTAAAAGCTTTTTTCAATTAAAATACTCAATAGTTTAGTCACTCCATCGAAAGAAGGAAAAAATGTTACAACTAGCCCCTCTCTCCCCTATATACACACTCTGATAATTTATGTTATTCTCAATTACATTTCACACCCTGGTAATTTGTGTTATTTCCTATTATATTTCACACTCTGGTAATTAATGTAATTATCATGTACACGGGGTAAGCAATATGATTTACATAAAAGTGACTTCAAATTAAAAGTTTTTTTTAATCCAATATTAAAATATAATTTCATCATGAATTATAGAAATAATAATATAAAAAATAACTCATTATTATAAAGATATAATAACTCATCTGTTAATCTTGAAAGACAAGTTTTTCGCTAAAGTTAAATCGAATCAATATGCAAAAAATGATTTACGAACGTGACCTTGCTATGGTGAATTAATTTGCACAAAAAAGTTGTTAATGATGCAATTCAATGCGTGAAAATGTAAAACATTATTGTAAAGGCAATTAGTGAAAAAGTTCTAAATTACGTAGATAAATTCACCAGAAAATTGTAGCCAAATGATGATCTTCTTACAAGTGGTGTTTTTTATTATTCATTTCACGGTTCCACTGCCTTCAAATCACTGAACTCCAAAATATTTAACTTCCTAATGTCTCCCCACTGTTTTACAAAAGTGGTTGGATATAAAGCTTGACTCTAAGTTTGAATTGGCATAAGCAGTTTTCTTTTGAAAAGGCTAACACATCACGAGCAACATGAATCCAATTGTGAGTACAAATAAACAATACAGGATGGTTTTTAAATTATTAAATCTCATTAAAGGGAAACAATTAAAACAATTTTTTTTCGGTTAATAAAAACAAATAAATATAATATATTATAAATGTTTACATTGTTAAAATTGAAAATACATTTATGGTTGTGTTTTAATGTTTTGGGGTATTTTTTCAGTGCATCGCATTCTTCCTGTGCCTGGGCGCCCTGGTGTCCGGAAACCCCCTGGAAGATGGCCAATGGAGAGGAGAAGGTCTGGCCGAGAGCCAAGACAATGGGCAGTGGAACAGTGGTGCATGGACTGGTGCCTGGGCCCCCGCTGTAGGAGCATGGTCCGCCCCCGGAGCATGGGCCACCCCCGTAGGCTCATGGGCCCATGGAGCCGCCCCTCTCGGCTCTGACGGCCGTGTTGTAGACACCCCCGAAGTAGCTCAGGCCAAGGCCGCACACTTAGCCGCTGTCAACGGAGCCGGAGTTTGGGCCCCCGCTGTAGGAGCATGGTCCGCCCCCGGAGCATGGGCCACCCCTGTGGGCTCATGGGCCCATGGAGCCGCCCCTCTGGGCCCTGACGGCCGTGTTGTAGACACCCCCGAGGTCGCTCAGGCCAAGGCCGCCCACTTAGCCGCTGTTAACGGAGGATCTGCGTGGGCTCCCGCTGCCGCGTGGGGAGGTGCATGGGCTGTCCCCCAAGGCTCCTGGGCTAATGGAGCAGCCCCCATCGGAATCGACGGACGTGTGGTAGACACCCCCGAGGTAGCTCACGCCAAGGCCGCCCACCTCGCTGCCAAGGCTGCCGCTGGATCTTGGTAACTTCCCTCTTGAGGTAACTCATCCATTTTGAGAACCTGACTGATCCCGACTCTGTGCCAAAATTTAGATTTTTACCTGTTCTCAAGCCGGCACGTGTTCAACCACGCTGTGTCTATAATCGAATCATGTTTGTTTAGTGTAAGTAGAAAAGAAATCCAATTTACTTGTGATGATGCAAAACAAAAATAAATAATAAAAAAACAATGTTAACTCTGTCGTATCTCTTCTTACTCTTGTACTCCCAAAACACCTACACTTATCCCGTACTAGGACTGCTAGAACATTGAATATTCTTATATGTTATTTTGGCGGGCATTTCTTCTAGTGCAGTGTTTTTAGTTAGGTTATTGGCATTGAAAAGTTCCGGTCAATAATTATTATTTTTGACAATCTTTTTTTAATCATTGAATATGTTTTTAGCAACCCAACGAGAATTTGAAACAGAAATATCAGAAAAATACGAATTGAACCCAGAACCCCAACCTTGCTAGGTCTTTGCGGCTTTGGGCTAAGTATGGCTATAGTTAAATATGACCAAAGGAAATTTGGTCGGATCAGCTCAGCGGTTCGTTTGATAGTTACAAATATATTTTTCAGTTATTAAACATTACCCTTTTTGAAGTTTTACTAATTTAGTTCTTCTAAAAATATATATATATACATGTATCCAAGACACTTTCTAGATTTCATTTAGTTTGGGAAGAATCTTGCAATCACATCTTATGATAGCAGCCAGTAAAAATAAGTGTTAAGAAAATTAAGATGATGTTGGTAGTTCTTAGCCAAAGTATGATGCAGTTGAATATGACTGAAAATTTTTGCGATTTTTGTTTTAGAAGTATCGTAAGAGAGTTGCTTATATTGTATTCGATAATTACACATATCAATTGGAAGATTTACTCATTAAGTTATTAAAAAAAATCATGATCTCATGATTTTTAACATTGGTATTTTGATATCAAAATTATAAGTTTCACATACAAAACAGTACAAAAATCGAAAAATATCGTAATTATAAGCTTCATATACAAAACAGTACACAAATAGAAAAAGGAAGGTTTAGTAGAACAAACAAGAAGAAACAAAAAAGGAAACAGATTGAAGAGCTTAATATATAATAACAATGTTAAGGTAGAAATTTCATAATATTTTTACCACATTTTATAAGATCAATGCATTACATTAAAGGATGTTTGGAATTCAATATGACTGTTCGGGGGCTAAGGATCACACGAGCCTTACTAGAAAATCTTTGTTTTGAGTTAAGATTGTTTTCGGTAATGTCGTAATCATATTTATTACTGACACAAAATAACTTTGAAATTTCATGTTTACAAATAATGTGATTGGATGAAGGCAACAATAATTTCTAATAGAATAGAATGATTTTTGGTGTCGCGAAGCTGCGACTCCACTATATATTTTAAAGGTGGTGTGATATGCCACACGCCCAAAGGACCAGTCCCAAACTACTCCGAATGATAGGTTATGGGACGATATATGCATCCGACAAACCCGATGGACAGTGCAATAATCAAAGGTATAAATCTGGGCTTCTGGAGCACAAGATAAGCCCAGATTGGAATGCAGGAAAGATGGACTCACCCGTTGATGACTATCACACGTCTCCAGGAGTATTAGTTGATTTCACTTCACAAATTATATGTATATTCGCACTGTCTGATATTAATTATCACTCCGAACTCTGATAAGCAACTGACACCACTTGTCAGATTTTACATGTGTCGCAACAATATTTTTAATATGGTGACATTTTGGGATGGGTAAAAAGGTAGGTAGGACATTTGCAGGATTTGGTATTGACATTACACTTGTCCTTTAAGCCTGTGGATGCATACCTAACAATCCCATATATATTGCGCGAACATTCTCCCGGCGTTGAAAGTACCTTCCGAAATTTTAAGTACTTTCAAATAAAGTAAAAAGTTAAATGTAAAACGAAAGATGAAATATAAATATTCTTATCAATACGCTATTAATATTGCAAAGTTAAAACGAAAATTTATAAAATAATGAAATAAAGAAATAATAATTATTGTGTAGGCAAAGGACACAATTTTACGACTGGTCGTTTAAAGTTCCCGGAAGGGGTCCTTACGCGTGCGACACGAACCACTCCGTCTTTACCAGGGAACACCTCCTCAACAACACCCACCGGCCAATAAAGTGGAGGCGCATCCTCTTGATGCACCAATACTATGGTACCTACTAGAATGTTATTCGCGGGACTATTCCATTTTTTTCTCATCTGCAGAGAGTGAAGATACTCTATATGCCACTTCTTCCAATAAGATTGAACGAGGTGGTCCAAAAGCTCTTTCCTTTTCAGTAGACTAATGCGTTCATTAGTCAAATCATAAGCAGGTAGATGCTGAATCGGGGTAGACATCAGAAAATGAGCCGGAGTAAGAGCTTCTGGATAATGAGAACTGCTTAATAAACATAATGGCCGTGAATTAAGTACAGCCTCTATTTGTGTCAGAACTGTGAGAAGCTCTTCATAACATAAAAGTTGAGTACCCACAACCCTATACAGATGCGATTTAATGCATTTAATATTTGACTCCCATAATCCTCCAAAGTGAGGAGCGCGGGGTGGAATCGTCTTCCATTCAATTCTCCGAATGTTAAATTCATTGCGAAGAACTTCTTTAGTTGAATTTGCCTCTAAAAAATTATATAAGTCATCCAGACAATTCTTTGCGCCTATGAAATTTGTCGCATTGTCACTGTACATACACGAAACCGGTCCGCGTCTGGATAGAAAACGCTTAAATGCGTTTAAAAAATTGTCCGTGCTTAGATCTGATACCACTTCCATATGTATAGCCTTCGTTGTTAAACAAATAAATAGACATATATATGCCTTTTGACTTTTTACCCCACGACGCCTAGAAAGGGTTATATTTATTGGTCCGGCAAAATCTACACCCGTATGTGTAAATGCCTTTGCTTCCTGAACTCTAGCTGTAGGTAAATCTGCCATTAGCGGTATAATATTAGAAGGTGCAGTTTTAAAACAGAAATTACAAGCATGTACTCTTTTGCGTATTAGATTTCTCCCCGATAAGATCCAATAACGCTGTCTAATTATTGACATAAGGAGATGTGCACCAGTATGACAATTCACACGATGGTGAAAGTCTATAATTATATCGACAATATGATCCTGTCTTGGCAAAAGTACTGGATGTTTGTTTTCAAAAGGTATATTCGCGTTTGTTAATCTACCACCTATACGTAACAAGCCATTATGATCTAGGAACAGGTTTAGTTTTCGGATTGAAGGTGAGCATAATTTATCCCTCTGTATTAATTGTATATCGGCACTAAAATGCCTATTCTGTAAAGCTTTTAATACATTCATTTCAGCAATGTTTAATTCCGTGGAACTTATAACTGTTGAGCGTGATAACTTTCGCATAAATCGTAAAATATATACCACAATTCTCAGCAGTTTTGGCCATGAGGAAATTTTTAAAGCGAGATTATATATCGGAGAATTTTCCTCTATTGACGTTATCGTAAATGTATGCGATTTTTTCAATTCCAAAGTATTCTCCTCCTCTCGTGAGGGGGAAAATCTTTCGACAGGCCACTCGGATACTGGGTTCGCAGCCCAGGGCGGACCGTGCCACCAAAGAGAATGATCGACTAGCTGTGCAGGCAGTAGTCCTCGTGATAAACAATCACTAGGATTGGTAACGCCATCTATGTGATAAAAATGTTTCGCGGGTAAATTTTCCTGAATTTCACTAACTCGATTAGCTACAAAAGTTTGCCACCGGTGCGGGGACGAGTGAATCCAAGAAAGTGCTATTTTTGAATCTGAAAAAGCAAATATATCGTTTATCGAAACGCGATTTCTATAAGTATCTATAATAGATCTAACGAGTCTAGATAAAATAAGCGCAGCGCATAATTCCAATCGAGCGAGCGACACTGTTTTCAGAGGGGCCACCTTGGATTTAGAACATATCAAATTCATTGTAGTGTTGCCACCCTTATCCGTGACATGAAGATATATTACACAACCGTATGCTTTCATACTCGCATCTGCGAAGGCGATAATATTTATCGTGCAGTCCTCCTTTACTCCCAAATATCGAGGTAAATTTAAATTAGAAAGCATCGGTAATTCTTCCTTGAATTTGACATATCTATTAACAATACTTTGGGGTAGTTCCTCGTCCCATCCTACTTTCTCTAACCACAGCTCTTGTAAAAGTAATTTGGCATATAAAATTACCGGAGCAACCAAACCTAATACATCGAATAAACGAGCTATTGTGGAAAGAATTGATCTTTTACATATAGTTTTTTCCTCCGTCGGACATATCATAAATCGAAAACAATCAGATATCGGATCCCATTTTAATCCTAAAATGCTACATTTATCCGAAAAATCCATTGTCGCGCGGTGCGACTCTGGTAATTGGGCCAGTAAATGAGGAGAATTACTCGACCATTTGACTAATTCAAATCCTCCACACTTGAACATCGCCATTAAATCTGTAGCCAAAGTGATGCCTTCACTTATAGTATTTACAGAATATACAAAATCGTCCATATATAAATCATTAATTGCAACTTCCGCCGCTTTCGGATAACGATTTCTTTCATCGCTCGCTAGCTGCCGTATAGTTCGCATTACTAGAAATGGTGAACAGTTCAAACCAAACGCGAGTGAATTAAATTGATAAACTCCAATTTGTTCATCTTCGTGAAATCTATAAAGAATTTTTTGATATTTACGATGGCTTTCCGTTACCATTATACGTAGATACATTTGCTTAACATCTGCGGTTAATGCTACAGCGAATAAGCGAAATTTAATTAAAAGTGTAAATAAATTAGATTGCAAATTTGGACCTGTATACAAAGTATCATTAAGTGACAACCCTGAACTGGTCTTTGTACTTGCATCTAATACAACACGAGTTTTAGTTGTTGATTTATCTTTACGAATTACTGCGTGATGAGGAATGAAATATCCCTCATCAATATTAGATGAAGACGGAACTTCAACCCTCATATATCCCTTTTCCAGATATTCAGAAACTACTTCATTATAACTGCAATGCAATTCTGGCGACGTATTAAATTTCCGTTCTAAATATTCATATCGACGCTGCGCGACACGGCGCGAATCACCTAAATTATTAGGATCTATCTTAAACGGTAAAGATACAATATACCTTCCCGATTCATCCCGTTGGACTGACTCGAGGTACATTTTCTCACATTCTGCATCTTCAGCACTCATCAACGACTTAATAGGCATGTCTTCCATCGTCCAAAACTTGGATAACGCATTATATAAATCTACATTGGTTATGGGGCCGAACGTCCACGAAACCTCCGGCGTACACGTAGGTATTTCACCCATTACAATATACCCGAATACTGTCTGTATAGCCGGTGGTGCATTCGTATTATGTTTAGATAAAACCTTATTCCCCAGCAGAATATATGGAAATAACTGTGCACCTAATAAGATATCAACATCGGATGGAACGTTCCAGGATTCATCCGCTAAGTTTAAACCCACTAAATGCTCACATGACTTTGTGTCAACATGTTGTGTAGGAAGCTTATCAGTTATTTTATCGACAACTAATAGACTAATTTTATAAGTATCTTCTGAAACGCGGGATTTAATTTTTAACGCAACGTGTCCCAATATTGGTGTCTCTACTGAACCAACACTTTTAACTACTGAATTATTTAAAGGAATTATTTTAAGATTTAATTCATTACAAGTGTTTAAACTGATTAAATTTTGTTGCGAGGCGCAATCAATTAAACACCTTACGGTTACTTGATTATTTTTATTGTCATAAGCAAATAACTGCGCGGTTGACAGTAGTACATTCGTAGCTATATTACCCGCAGAAAAATTATTATAATGTTTATTATTACGCGCTATTAATGTAATGGCTTCGTTTTTCGATTGACTTTCAGTATTCACCGTGCTCTCAAAATGCAGAGCGGTGTGATGTCGTTTTTTACAAATTCTACAATCCGATTTAGATGGACATTTCACAGTTTTATGTTTATCGCTTAAGCAGTTTACACATAAATTATTTAATTTCACAAACTGAAAGCGAGCATTTGGTCTTAATTCGTTAAATTGTTCACATTTAAACAATTCAACATGATCAGAATGATTACATTTCCGGCACCTATTACGATTATTATTACTTGACTTCTGTTCGACCACAGCGAATGAATGCGTAACTTTGTTTTTATTATTAACAACTTTATTATCATTTTGCCCAGTTCGTTCTAGGATTTTGACATGCGACCGAATGTATTCTATTAAATCGGTATATGTAGGTATAGCTTTCTCCCGTATAGACATTTCGAAATTTTGCACCAACTGTATATCTAATTTTTTCAGTGCAACATGTAATATTATAAAATCGGTTAGGTCATCAATACCTAATTCCTTGAGTGCAGCTATGGAAGACGCAAACCTTTCGATAAAATTATTTAACTCATTTGGGTTACTAGGTGCCAATAATTTTAAATTCAAAATATTGTTCAGATAAAAGGTACCTAGCACGCGTTTGTCCTGATATTTCTTTTCGAGAGCTTCCCAAATTAAAAAATAATTTTGTTCGTTCGGAAGTATTCCCGCAAAAACTGATAACGCCTTTCCTTGGAGTTTCCCTATCAGATATTGCATCTTTTGCGACGTATTCAAATTTTCATTTGAGTGAATGTTTAATTTAAAAGCTTCATAAAATATCGACCAATTCTCTTGATTACCATCGAACGATGGCATCTCGATCGGTGGGAGCTTAATTAATGGTGAATTATTTAATTTCTGTCGATCACGTGATGAATCTTGCTTTGCTATAATGCTTTCGCGTATAGAAACTACAAAACAGTACTTATTTTCGAATTTACTCCATAAATCGAAATTCATATTGTAATTTGAATCCTTTTTCAACTGAAGTGTATGAAATTCATCACACAACGTATTAAATTGTGCATAATATGTAGCTATATTAACCGTTTGTTTAACAAAATCCTCCGAACTTCTCGTCTCCCTGTCCGCAATACTTTTCCCTTTCTCATATAATTCATTAACACGATTATGCATCAAATTAATCTTCGATTCTAGTAACTTGATTTTAATATCCTGAGTACTATCGCTAGTCGCCATGATTAATTGTATGTAGGAATTTAAACACAACAATAATTACAAATGCAACCTAGTACATACAAATTAACAAAGTATAAAGAGGAAATAATATTTATTTATAACTTTAAATATGTTAATTTTAAATGCCCCGTTGGTAATCCGGCTCGAAAGAACCAAAAATGGTGTCGCGAAGCTGCGACTCCACTATATATTTTAAAGGTGGTGTGATATGCCACACGCCCAAAGGACCAGTCCCAAACTACTCCGAATGATAGGTTATGGGACGATATATGCATCCGACAAACCCGATGGACAGTGCAATAATCAAAGGTATAAATCTGGGCTTCTGGAGCACAAGATAAGCCCAGATTGGAATGCAGGAAAGATGGACTCACCCGTTGATGACTATCACACGTCTCCAGGAGTATTAGTTGATTTCACTTCACAAATTATATGTATATTCGCACTGTCTGATATTAATTATCACTCCGAACTCTGATAAGCAACTGACACCACTTGTCAGATTTTACATGTGTCGCAACAATATTTTTAATATGGTGACATTTTGGGATGGGTAAAAAGGTAGGTAGGACATTTGCAGGATTTGGTATTGACATTACACTTGTCCTTTAAGCCTGTGGATGCATACCTAACAATCCCATATATATTGCGCGAACAATTTTACTACTTCCATACTTATTTACATCCTTGGGGGTGCTGTTTGGAAGGTGTTTGAAATGACAGAAAAAAGTGGAAATACGGCGAAATGAAGGGTGGATATGTATATATAGGTCGCCCCAACCGGCCTATCGCGATCCGGCCCGCAACCCAGCTGGAGAACAGACACGTCGTTATCGTCATTCCAAGTAGTTCGCTAAGTCACCAAACTTAGCAAATCACTAGGGGTGATTTATATGACAAAGGTGTTGGTTACCCAATAAATGGTTCCCGGGACTGTGTTACATATACCCGCCTCCCAAATAAAAAAAATTGTCAATAAAATTAATGGCAGAGCACAGCGAAGCCCTGTTTTAAATCTACCCTTTGGCATTTACAACAATACAACACCTGGACGTAAATTCATTTGTTAAGTTCAGTTTCCGATTCAAGATGGTGGCCGTCGTTTAAGTAGAGATTATTTTTTCAAGTGTAAAACTGTTGTCTTTATTTATTAAGTAGAAAGGTATTCTAGAATCTATTTACAAATCTAATGATTTCAGTGGAAATTTTGGTTTTGATTCAAAATAAGAGATTATTAGAATACTTTTTGTACGTGAGAACTACTGATCACAGAACTACTGGTGAACTAATTAAGTACTTATGTTTGAAATGTTTGGAAGAGTAGAAACTTTGATATTTTAAAATGTTCAAATTCTGTGAAAGAACCGGTCATTAATGTGATAATCGGAGTAGATACATATGAATTATTTTAGTCAGGTGTTGACATGTAAGTATGCTAAGTAAAAGGTAACACCAGTATTACAAATTCTTAAAAGGAAGGGGTCAATTCTTAAGAGGAAAAATATTGGAAACGACGAGATAATATTTCAAAAATATTGTTATATAATTATTTTGTTTATTTGTTTTCTATAATAATTAGATAATCAGTATGAGAGTAAAGTAGAGTTTAATCAATCAGTCAATTGTTCGTAGACAAGAGGAAGTTACCACAGTCCACCGGAAACGGCAGCGATCTTGGCGTTCAAGTGGGCGGCCTTGGTGATGGCTACCTCAGGGGTGTCTACGACGCGGCCGTCGATTCCAATGGGGGCGCCTCCATGGGCCCACGAGTTCAGAGGAGAGGCCCATGAGTTGATTGGAGAGGCCCATGCGTTTAGGGGAGACACCCATGAGTTTATGGGAGACTTCCACGAGTTGAGGGGAGAGGTGGCGACTCCTACGTTAGCGGCGATGAGGTTGGCCCTGGACACGGCTACCTCAGCGGGGTTGATGGCATGTCTGTCGAGGATAGCGGCTCCTCCCAGACCCCATGTGCCCAAAGGGGCTCCAAGAACACCGGCACCGGCAGCCCATACTCCCGGGCCTCCCCAAGCCTTACCATCCCAGTCCTGGCTCTCCAGCAGACCTTCTCCTGTCCATTGGCCGTTGTTCAGCAGCAGGGGGTTCCCGGACACGAGGGCACCCATGCACAGGAAGGTAGCAATTAACTGAAACAAAATAAACCAATGTCTTTTAAACGTTCGACAATTGCGCATGCTTAGAATTATTAAAACGTGCGTTAATTTGTGCTTGTGCCTTATAATATTTTTTTATGGTGTACACATTTCAATGTGAGAATTTTATAAATTTCACACAAACAGCACTTCCTGTGATTCTCGTCAATCAATAATTGATGATCGAACACATATGGAATATCTAAAATTACAGACGACACACAAACGCATTGCTAATTCTTAATGAGAACTTTCTAACTAAGAAATCAAAATTAAAGAAACAAGATTGACATTATTTATTTGAATTTCGAATATAATTTTTTTAAGGTTTGAACCACAATTAATTAAAACAATCAACATAATTAACCAACATATTTAACAAACTAACCACAAAAAAGTAATGCATCTCTTTGTGATTTGTTTTGATAAAAAATATGCGAATAATAATAAGTTACTCACGATTGGGTTCATTTTTGTTTGGATATGTTAGCCTTTTCGATGGAAAACTGCTTGTGTCTCTTGGAAACTAGGTCCGAGCTATATATTCAAACTAAACACCAGTGGGGTGGGGAGGACGCAAATTTGGCAACAGGTTTTGCATACTTGCTATACAATATGAAAACTTAAACAGGTTGATAACTTGGATGTTATTAAATAATAAATTATCAATTACCGTTTTTTTCCAACGAGTGTCCTAGAAATTATATATTTTTTCTTTGTGTGATCACTTGTTAATGTTTTGTTACTTGGGTCGTAATATTAAATTAATGATGGGAAAGAGGAAGGTGAGGGGAGGTCCTGGATATTCGTATCTGGTGACCAAATACGTCTAAAGTCATTTCAAGCTACGTTTTTGATCTGTATGGTGGTGCTCCTCTAGGTCTGGAACATATTATCTAATTTTGAGATATTAAAATAAAATACATATTTTCCGTAAATTGACCTGGTCGTGTTACACAGAGACATTAACAACTTTATTGACAGTCCTGCCATTGCTGCCACTATTAAATTCTATGTGCCTAATAGGAACACAAGACAAATGCAACATTTTTCTCCAATATATACACAACCAGCTATCAGACACACTAAATCACCAACTAATAGGATGCATGATCTTGGCATCAAGTTTGGGGGTAATGTTGATATATTTAATGACACCATTTGTAGAATTAAGCGTAATCTATACCAGCACTTTGTTGAATCCTACACATTATAGTAGCGTTGGTTATGTATTTTTAGTGATTTGTCTTTATTTTGTATTTATTTATTAATTGTATTACAATAGATACACTCGTATACAGCAAAATGACAAGATAAATTAAATAATAATGATAAATCAATGAAAAACAATGATGCTGGTATTTCTGGTAATATACGTTACAGACAAAATAGATCCAGTAAAATTTATGAAATTGTTAACATGTTTGCTGATTACTTTAAGGACGTGTATGAACCTGATATTCCAGATGACTTAATTCCTTACTTCAATTCGGATATAAATTTACGCTTATCGCAAATACACATTGATATTGAAGACATTATACATAGTCTGTATTAAATCACTTGAACCCACAACAAGCTCGGGACCTGATAAGATTCCTTCCATCTTACTTAAGAATTGTGTCCAAAGTTTATCTGTTCCGCTTAATATACTGTTTAATAAGTCACTCTCCACAGGACACTTTCCACAAATATGGAAACTTAGCTACCTAACTCCTGTATTTAAAAGTGGTGATAAATCCTTTGTTGAAAATTATCGGCCAATCTGTATTCAATCGTCTATACCTAAACTTTTTGAGAAATTGATTCTTAAGAAAATCAGCTTCTTTGTAAACTCTTGTATCGCAACTTGTCAACACGGCTTTATCTCCGGCAGATCAACTTTGACTAACCTAACATTATATGAAAATTTTATTTCCAATGCACTTGCCAACAAACAACAAGTTGATTCTATATATACCGACTTCAGTAAGGCGTTTGATAAGGTCTGTCACAAAATCCTCATTAATAGACTTTTGAAACTCGGCATTAATGGAGACCTTTTATGTTGGTTTAAGAGTTACTTACTTAGGCGTCAGTTAACTGTCTGTGTTAATGATCACTTATCCTACATGTTCGAAGCTACCAGTGGCGTACCCCAGGGTTCGCATCTTGGTCCTTTACTTTTTAATTTATTCATTAACGACGTAACAAACATATTCACCCGTGTTCTCATTCTAATGTTCGCTGATGATATGAAGATATATAGAATTATTGACAATATCGAGGACTGTCTAACACTTCAATCTAATATTAATCGCTTTTACGATTGGTGTCTTAAAAACAAATTAACTCTTAATATAAAAAAATGTCAACTTATGAGATTCCACAGAAAAAAAACCCATTGTTGTTCACCTACTTTCTCAATAATCACACCTTATTATCTGTTGATGAAATAAGAGACCTTGGTATAACCTTTGACACTAAATTAACATTCATGAAACATATTAATAATATAACCAGTAAAGCAATGCGAATGTAAGAATTTGTCAAAATTTAAAAACTGTCAAATTACTTTACACTTCATTTGTTAGAAGCCAACTAGAATTTAACACCACCATTTGGAGTCCTTACTACAGTGTACATGAGAATTCCCTTAAGCGAGTCCAACATAAATTTTTACGTTATATTAATTTTAAATTGGGAATATTCATCGAAAACATTAATTACCCCTCACTGTTACAATTATTGGGACTCGATACATTAAAAGAAAGAAGAATTTGTTTTGACCTATTTTATTTATTTAAAATCGTTACCAACCTGTTGAACTCCCCTGAACTTCTTTCGTTAATATGTTTCCATGTACCTAGTCGATCAGTTTGTTTCAAATTACCCTATCATTGCAACAATACAGGATCTAACGCTGAACTCAATTCCATAATGAATCGCTTACATGTACTTGGTAATAAATATGTTTTGGATGAATCTATAAACATTGCTAGTTTAACCTCATACAAACACTACTTAATTAAAACTGTATGTCAGCGCTTCTCTGATTGACTATAACGAAATATAGTTTTAAAGTATTAATTTATCCGGGATTTAATGTAAATGAATTGTTTATAATATTTATATATACATATTGTTGTATTGTATTTATAATAACTATTTCTTTTGTTCTCTTTTATGTATTTTATATTTATATATTTTTTTATCTATGTATATTCTGTATTTATAATATTTTTTTTAAATTATTTTAATATAGATCATAGTTACATTAATACATACATATTTTGCAAAATATAATATTTAGGTACATAATTGGTCATGTATACCTTATCAGAAAAGAGGAGCTCTTGTGCCTGATAAGGGAGCCACGATTCTTACTTAAATTCAATGTTATAATATGATGTTATGTGTAAAATATAAATATAATATATATATATATATATAAACATATATTTTTTTTAATATAAGGTTTTTTGGAAAAAAAGTTTGATTTTATTTATTTGTTCTTGTTGGTTCGTAATACAGCGCAATTCGGAAGGGAGATTATTGTAATTTTTTATGGCTTGGTAAATATAATGGTTTTGCATTTGAGTTGTTTTAAAGATTGGCGTAATAAATTGATTTCCATTTCTCATCAGTTTGTAAAATTCTTGATATTCTGTGTTATTTTTTTCTTTACACATTTTTATAATTGAAGTTTGCTTAAATATATCATCAATATTTGGTACTGGAAACTATTTAAAAAGCAATTTTGTTGGGAAAGTAGAGTTTTTTTTAAGTATTACCTTTATAATAATTTTTTGCGAGACTTTTACTGAGTTTAGGTTGTTTTTATAAGATCCTCCCCAACCTATGATTCCGTAAATAAGCAGGGAGTGGACAAAAGCATAATATACATGTAAAATGTTAAATTAATATGTAAAAAAATTGTTATTATTTTGTAAAATCCGCTATAATCGGCGTTAATAAATAAATAAATAATAATATTGCAATAGTATATTAAAAACAAGTACAAGTGTTATTATTAATTTTAGGTCAATATTAGTTCCTAGCTAGGCATTTGCCCGTTCTAAGGAACCGAATGCTGTTAACATTGCTTAAAATTTATTCTGTAAAATTAAAGTGTTGTTGTTGTTGTTGTTATTGTTTTTTTTAAACAATATTTAAATATATTAAGTATTTTATAAATGAGCCATTAGGTAACCATGTAAAATATAAAGTGACATTATTTAATAGTTTTCATACTCCACCAATCAATCAACCCCAAGCCAATAAATCATTTAGTTATTATTGAACCGATGAAGGACATTTTGCATGTTTTAGTATCTTATATGTAGAATTGTTCAAGTTTCTATATTATTTAAAATTAATATAACTTGTTTAACTAATATTGTTTCGTATTCAGTTTATCAGTTTAGTATTATTCATGCTTTAAATATATTGTATATAATTTTCGTTAACTCACTGGGTACATTCTGTTCTAAAATCGGAAAAATTATAAGGTAAATACTTTATTATCTAGTTATTTAACAAAGTTACCTTAACGCAAATAATAAAAATATATTTTTTTGTGAAGATTATGAATACAAAAATTTATATCAAAAATTTTCTTGCGCGCCCCGAAACTTTAACTCGCGATCTCAAAATTGATAGTCGAAAGCCTTATTCCTCGACCACCGAGGCCGTCAAATTATTGTGTTTATTTGTCAAACAGCATTTAAATTTTATACTTTTGCCTTTTATCGTCAGGCGTAAAATAAATGATACATGATTAAACAGATTGATTATTATTTAATGGAAAAACCACAAGAGTGTTTTTTTTTTCTAATTAAAATTAACCTTTTAGGTAGCTTTTTTCCCAAATAAAAATTGTTCCGAGTTCGATTCTTGGACGGAAAGACAATTTTTTTTTAAGTCGTAATAATTTTTCATAAATTATACTAATTAATTATATCTAATCTTTAAAATATTCATGGTGGATAATTATTTTATCAGGATTTTTTGATGGATTAAACCAACAAAGTGTCATTAAATGAACATTTATAATCAATTAAGAAACAAACTTTTTTTTTGTATTTATTATCTATAAAGTTATTCAGTTAAATTATTATTTTTATTTTTTTTATTTATTTTTATTTTTATTTTAATATTACATTTAGTTACAATAGTGACGTATTGCCCATCTCACTAGGTGTGGAACGCCTGCGTTGAGATGGCAATTTACATAGTGTTGTTAACTAGGTTTTAGCTAATATTTCGATAATCCAGATAAAATAAAATCAGTATTTTTTTTTTTTTTTTTTAATTATACAATTCAAGAGTGAATGTAGAAGGTGGAGGCGAAGCTTTTATTAATTTTCATACGATTTGCGGAATTGGAAGAATTGACCAATTTACAAAATGTTACAAGTTGAGGTCGGAGCTTTATTTGGTGACAAAACAAACCATTGTTTTGTTTTATATTTTACAGATACATACTTAAAATAAATGTGACATTCAGAAAAAAAATTGTGACCCTGATATTGGAGTTTTACAAGCGGATTTATAACATATTATAGTATTTTAAGTGATGCAATAAGGATAACATAAGTAATCATTCGATTTGTTTACAAGTAGGAAGTTAATTATAACTATTATTTTTTTATATTTTAAATAGGTGACACTAAGAGATGTGTGAATAGTATATGTATTCCCAGAAACTGTTTCTTTTGTGAATTTGTTAGGATAACCAATAAATCATTTCCCTGAATGTTAGTAGTCATTCTAGGGAAAGTACTTAAAGTATATTTATATAATATCTATTTAAATATACAAAGAAATTATTTGGAAAGATGGTTCAATTTATAAACACATAATTCTGCAGAAAACCGGTAAGTTATTACAAAAATAGAATCAGCTGACGCGAAGCAGTCAAGAAATTAATGAATCATCAAATAATTGAGAGAAAAATTAGTATGGAATTGAGATATTCATAACTGATGGCTTTATAAATGAAAGTCTTAGGTATTTTTTAAAATTACTGATAGATTATTAGTTAACTAGGGCAGATCCTAGAAAAATCACGGGGTATTACAATTTCGTTGCATTAGTGGAGCTGAAAGTTCATACAGAAAACACATCCGAATAAGAACAATTGCTGCAGAACCTAGAAAAATTCTTTACAAAAATGTACTTATTTATAGATAGATACTTTATTGCTTATCAGTATTGTTGGTATATAAGTTACAATTTTGAAAACGAAATAAAATAACATTATTTTCTTTGAAACTATCATTTAATAGGTAAATACTTTTTCAGGTATTATTATTCTTAAGCAATAAAATATGCCTCAACGCCATCTAGTAGGAGGTTTAGCATTATCAATGCCTTTCCTACAAAAATAAAGTTGGTTGCTTTATAGTGAAAATCTAATAAACAACAAATTTTAAATGAAAAATACCAGTACCTACTGTAATGTTTTTAACGTCCTATGGTCAAAACCAAAGGAAAGAAGCCAGATAGATCTTCTTAACGAAGTTCTTGTTAACGGATTAACAATTTTGCTCGTTTGATTTGGCTCTTCTCGCGGTTTATCAACCCTTCAATCTTAACGAATTAATATGTCACGTTGTGTCAATTTTTTGTTTCGACAGGGATTAATTCATTGAAGGATCCTTTTAATTGGTTGTGGTAACTTTGGTTCTTTTTAGATGAGGCGTGTTACATTCTGTATGGTTCGAAAATAAGACAATGACCGACTACCCTGATTTTAACTACCTTTTCCTACCTTGTTTGCTCGCCCAAACGTTTCCGGTTGCTGCAGTTGATAATGTACTAATATAATGAGACAATTAATTACAAATTAAGTACATGAAATTCACTATAGACAATTCAATTCAAGATGCACAAGATTCTAAGTTAATGATTTGACTATGGATTGTTAGTTTTGTGAGTTATTTCTATGAGTAGGTATTTTCGGGAATAGCTAGAGACAAAACATGTGTTGCTTTCGATTGGTCTCCGTCCAAATCCCATCCATCAACGTGACCAGCTCGAGAGCAGCCAAGTTGATGGTCCAATCCCAACACCTCCAGAAATGAATTGAATATCGCTCAGCGACAGATGAGATAATGACATGTTTTGCCTCCTGCCGGAGGGTGATGAAGGTGGAATGTGGGTCCTTGGTGGTAACTGTTGATGTTGATGTTGATGTTGATGATGAATGATGAAGATTCATCTTATACCGTTAGGTACAAGGAACTGCTCCGGTCCGGTGGCATGATAGCCTGGTGTCAGGAACCATTTGGGCCACGTGGGTAGCGCGAGGTTTAGGTCGCGTCAACCTCCCCCAAATCGATGATGAGTTGAGCTTCGCCAGCATGCCGAAAATTAGGAGTCCACTCTACTAACCTCAAACATAAACATATACTGAAGTGGTTTGCATCAGCAACGTCAGGAGTTCGGGAGTCCCGTGAACACCCCTCTGGTTTACGCTCGTAAGGATAATGATGAATTCAGCTTCAGTTTGTTCGACTTCGCCTCTGCAGTCACGCTACTCCAAATAGCTCCTGGCTCCAGTCTATACAGCTTCTCGTTCCAGTAGAGGTAATGACACATATTTATCATATGTACAATACAGAACATACTTCAAGTCTTTCGTCCACACTCAAAATAGTCATGTCAATATTTAATTTGGATGAGGGCGTCCATCCGACATAACGAATGTTTCCTAGACGGGAGATTTTACCCCACTTCAAAGTCATGGTCATTCGCTCTATCGTTTGTTACCCTCCGTTCGCTTCAAATATCAAAGAATGGTAGAAATTGATATCCTCGACTTCCGGCGCTAAGGATCAGGGATACTGGAATCATCAGGTCGTGAATCTGAAATCATCCGATCTCCGTCAGCTCAAACGGTTTCAGTCGGAGTCAATTCCCAACCTAATTCTGGATGACTTCTCCTCCTATAGTGGGGTAAGTACTTATTGAATTTGACAGGAAGGACGTCAGAAATCGCCGAGACAACTTCATATTCGTCACGATCCCTTCGTTCTGTCAGCGAGAAAATCCTCACCATACGCCAGACAAGAATAGCATAGCCCTTATCCGCTTTGTTCCTTCGTCTACCAGCTAACTCAAGTAGGAAAGCCCATTAGCAATTTTCGTTCCCTTCGATCTGAACTCAGTGAAAGCGTCCTCTCACCAGCTGAAAATACTCGAAACAGGGGTCTATTCCGGGTGACTATCTAAGGCTGGTCCGCCAACACCTTCGACAGAAACCGGTGCTTTTACGGGAATAACTCAACCACACCAATAGCAGGGGAAAAAGCCGGCGCTGCTATACTAAAATAGACGTTATATCGGTATCCAGGGTTATCGACTTTGCTAACACAAGAGTCCCTATTAGGCAAGCCAAATTACAAATTTCGTTCCCTTCGCTTTTGTCGCTTTGGTAAGATAGGACAGCCTACGGAAAATTCGTATACTTCGTCCCCGTCAAACCCATGAAAAATTAAAATCTCGCTTGATAGAATAGGAATGCCAGACAGATGCACTCTCTCGGCGACTAGCCTCGATCCGCTGCGTTATTCCGATTCAAAAATGAATTAAAAGAGTGATGTTTGAATAAATTATATTTAATTAAATATATTTTATGAATTCCGTATAGAATAAGTTGAATTCCCAAGGAGGATACGACAACTCATTTTCAAATAACAGGCATTGAAGCATTTAATTTACCGTTCTATCCGTTACTATAAAAACACTGCATAAATACAATGGTTTGTGTTCTATAAATTTTGGCGCTAAATATAACTACTAGAGAATTATTAAATCATTTTAAACTCATAAACAATGTCTATTGTTGGATGATCTAAAGCGGTTTCAGGGTAACCGTTCTTCGTCCCTTTTTTAATGGCCAGGTCTCGTAATTTATGACCTCCTTCGCTAACGGGTACCTATAGTGCTCAAGTTGAATACCCTTACTTCAAAATACAATTGGATTATTTGGTTTACATTAAGGAAATAAGTGTTAATAATTAGATTATAATAGACTTACCGATACATCTTAGTGTCAACAATCCAAATAATTATAAAAAAACAAACACAGTCACATGCAGAAAACTCATGCTGTTAGAAAACCGCACCTTCTACACTAAATGATTTTAGCCGTGTTCGCGTCCCGACGATTAATTCTTGTTGACGCGCTTCCTAGTTTTTACTAACTCGACTATCTTAAAACGCTGACCGATCCTGATTATTCCTGACCGTCTCCCAGACCTTGAAACTCTGACCCCCTTGACTTTATTTCCCGCCTCCCAACGTTTTCAAAACCTCT
The DNA here is from genome assembly GCF_061612785.1 of Hesperophylax consimilis. NCBI lineage: Eukaryota > Metazoa > Arthropoda > Insecta > Trichoptera > Limnephilidae > Hesperophylax > Hesperophylax consimilis. The sequence continues at coordinate 3,318,474 of NC_142857.1, forward strand.
CTCTTGAACCGCTTTTTTCACCCTCGACTATCGACTTTCTTCTTCCGTTCTTCAACGCTAACTGTCTCGACCGTCTCATTAACCACGACTATCGACTTCCTCCTTCCGATCTTCAACGCTAACTGTCCCAACCGTCTCCCCGCGCTTTCAAATCCAGACTCCCAAAAACTGACTACCCGCCCGCGCTCCTTAACCACGACTATCGACTTGCTTCTTCCGACCTTCAACGCTGACTGTCTTGACCGTCTCCCCGCGCTTTCAAATCCAGACTCCCCCTTCTCAAACCAACCCCCCAAATCACCATATGCGATTTCTAATTTATGTTCTTTTGAATTCTGAATGCTTTTTGTTTTCAAAAGACAGAAATGCACTAAAGGAACACATCAATTATGGCCCTAGAACCTGTCACATTAATTTTAAATCGTCTCAAAACCAATAAATTGTTACTCCTCCAGTGAAATGTCTAACTCTTTGTTCAAAGGATGAAACTTGACTACCCCCAGTCCAGTGGCGTGTTGGCCCACCAGCATTTTAGCTCGGCTTACTATTATTAACCACCATCACGGAGGTCTCTGACGATACAGTCATGTTCCTATTTTTTTTTCTCTACCCTAATAAATCTAAACACTTGTTTTAAAATCAGTTGTCCAACATCTGGTAATCTCCTATGTCGTGAGACCAACTGAAAATTTCTTTCCCACCATAATAAATCAACAATAAAAAAATTTATCCCAGGGCGAGTCCATCACACTACATATTGAAAAATTTGGCGGGTTTTGAATAAGCCGACGTAGCGCAATTTGTAAAATACCTGACCGGCAATCAGAAGCCTTCTTGTCCAATTCCCGTCGGCGGCATGTATTTTTGTTCGGAAGATTTTTCCATTTTATATATGTGTTTTCAGTTTTAATTAATGCTTAAAAATAATACGTTATCCTCTGGACTATGCATTAAAAACTTTGTCTCTTAAACATAAGTATATCATTAAAAATAACTTTATAGCTTTTCTTTGTTTTTAGCTTTAGAGTTCATTGAACAAGCTTGTGCTCGACAGACACATACCTGACTTTAGTATACTGCAGCATAAGTTTACAAATTAGGACCACTTGGTAAAGTAGCTTCCACAGCGGCCTTGCAATAAAAAAAAATATTAGCATAAAAAATGTATCTTTGACACACAGTCAATGCGTGGTAAGGCAATATCCAAATGTTTATTCGTAAAAAAAGTACTTAATTTAGCATGCTATTTGAAGCCATTGACACCTTTTGCCTACCACTCGGCAAATATATTAAATAATTGTTGTTTGGTTTGAATGAGCTTGCAAATTTAAACAACTTCCTGAAAGTCTTTCTCCCCACTATTTTACTATGGTCCTGACACGATATAAAGGCTGCATCTAACTCTGACAAGGCACCAGCAGTTTTCTTCCGAAAAGGCTAACACATCACAAGCAACATGAACCCAATTGTAAGTACAACTTAATATAAATAAACAATAAAGAATGGTTTTTAAATTATAAAATCACATTAAAGGGAAACAACTAAAACTATTTCGACCGGTCGGTGGCCGAGTTGACATCGCGCTTGGGTCCCACTCAGGCGTAGCGTGTTCAATTCCTCGGCCGGCTAAGTCCTCCATCAAAACACAAGTAACATTTTCAGCTTTCTGTGGTGGTAGTAGGAGATTTTCAAATATTGTCAGGTTATTCGTAACCTGGGAATGTTTGTCTTTCTTTTTAAAAATTAAATCAATTAAATCAATGTTTTCCGATGAATAATTATTGTTAAAACTGAAAAAAACGTTTAAAGTTGTGTTTTAATCCTTTAGTGGTATTTTTTCAGTGCATCGCATCCTTCCTGTGCCTGGGCGCCCTAGTATCCGGAAACCCTCTGGAAGATGGCCAATGGAGGGGAGAAGGTCTGGCCGAGAGCCAAGACAATGGGCAGTGGAACAGTGGTGCATGGACTGGTGCCTGGGCCCCCGCTGTAGGAGCATGGTCCGCCCCCGGAGCATGGGCCACCCCTGTGGGCTCATGGGCCCATGGAGCTGCCCCTCTGGGCCCTGACGGACGTGTTGTAGACACCCCCGAGGTCGCTCAGGCCAAGGCCGCCCACTTAGCCGCTGTTAACGGAGGATCTGCGTGGGCTCCCGCTGCCGCGTGGGGAGGTGCATGGGCTGTCCCCCAAGGCTCCTGGGCTCATGGAGCCGCCCCCATTGGAATCGATGGACGTGTGGTAGACACCCCCGAGGTAGCTCACGCCAAGGCCGCCCACCTCGCTGCCAAGGCTGCTGCTGGATCGTGGTAACCGTCTCCTAACTGATCTACTCTGAGAACCTGACTGATCTTGATCTACCTTGGGATGCTTAGACTTGACAATATTTTACCTCTTCAACTGTCTGCACTTGAACACTTGAAATAGTCCACTGCATTGTATATGTAATTAGAACATAAAACTTATGTTAATTTTAAGTAATTACTTTTGTAAATCACTTGTGATGTTGCAAAACCAATAAAAAAAATTCTATGTTAATATTTCTTTTGTTTGATTATCTTTTTTATACTTGTGTGCCTAATACACTGAACATTGATATTGTAAGAGTTTATTAAGACCGGAAAGAACAATAAATTCTGACCTTTGTGTTCTACATACATGCGAGACATTGTTCTTTCAAAGCCAAGCCATTTTGAAGACATGCATTTCTTCCAATGCACAATGATTTTTGGTTGGGTCATTGCCGTTGAAAAGATCCGAGCAAATTTTTATTGTCAAACAAACTGTTTCTTCTAGTCTTCCATTCTATTTATCTGACTAATTTTACCAAATTTTTGATATTCCGTTCGTCGAGCTCAATATAAAGGCAAATTTTAAGTGTGGTAATTTTATTTTTATATTATAAAATAAGTTTTTATCAAATCAATGCAATCAATATCAATTATTATTATTAGTTCTTGAACTGTTGATTATACCGAGTTGGCAACTTACGGCGAAAGATGAATACTGCTGATAATCCTGTGGAATATTTCGGAACCCGTGTTTTTGCAGGTGCGTTTGTCCTGATAAATATATGGACCATACGCGAAAATATGACTTTTTTTATAACACGTGTACAGACTTCCTAGTAATTTTACCGACAATTTTTTATGAAACCTGTCAATTCATTCGTTAAGTTTTCTTCTTGTAATATCCAATAATAATTAATATCCTTGATTTTATTGTTTGAGCTTACCCATTGATGGCATCAGATTAGTCCATAAGGATGCCCATAGATGGCGTTAGCATATAATAATAGGGTAATAAATAAGGTGACAACCTCAAGGTCGGGGTCCAGATTATTCCAACCGCCTGCTAATTTAGATATCAGAGCCAAAGTCAAGCTATCACAATTCAAAGTCCAAGTGTTTTTTGGAAGCCGGAGTTTTATTGCATCAGAGAGTTTGTAGCAAAACCCGGAGATACAACGGAAAGTTTAAATTATTGAAATTATTTCAAATTTAAATATTGTAGAACAATTCTCCACAGGCCCTAATTTACCTTTGATGATGCTGTGTGGAGGGGCTTTCTTAGGAAAGGAAGGAGATAAAGGTAGTAGGGGTGGGTAGATATCTAACGGTAAGTATGTTCGGGAGTGACTGACGTATGAATCTATCCTTTCCACTGCGATGGTAGATGATGGTTCAAGAGAGCCCGGCTGGAGAGGTCAAAAGGTCTCGCTCAACCGGCCACTCTCAATCCGGCACCGAAACCTGGTCAAATCGTATAAACACGGACACCCCTACTTAGCACCTAACGTAACGAAACACTTGGAGTGGACAATGGACGAGGTGTTGGTTATTCTATAATTCACGGTGCGGCAGTACCCATACCCTACTTCCAAAGTTAATTATGTTTCAAATAAATATACAAAATAATCCATTTGTTAATCTTATTTTTCTTTTAAATTTGTCTTTTTATTCATGATTGATAATTTTTTTATAATGATAATATTTTTTCATTACTTTAAGACTTATTTAAAAAACGGGAATTGCACCTTAAGAGCTATTCGGATTAGATATACTAAATATAAATATTACGATTGACAGGTTAAAGGTGTGAGTTTCAGTCAGGTGTCGAAAGGTTTGGTAGATGTTACCAGGATTTCAAATTGCTATCGGGAAGGGGTCTGATAACAATTGAAAAATGAGAAATTGGAGATGAGTAGAAAATTAAGTCAAAAAATTTGTTAACATTGTTTTTTTTATTGGTTTTCTATAATCAATACATAAAAGTACGACAGGAAAGTTGTCAAAGTTTAAATCAATCAGTCAGTTGTTTGAAGAAAATAGGAAGTTACCACAGTCCACCGGAAACGGCAGCGATCTTGGCGTTCAGGTGGGCGGCCTTAGTGATGGCTACCTCAGGGGTGTCTACGACGCGGCCGTCGATTCCAATGGGAGCGCCTCCATGGGCCCACGAGTTCAGAGGAGAGGCCCATGAGTTGATTGGAGAGGCCCATGCGTTGAGAGGAGACACCCACGAGTTTATGGGAGACTTCCACGAGTTGAGGGGAGAGGTGGCGACTCCTACGTTAGCGGCGATGAGGTTGGCCCTGGACACGGCTACCTCAGCGGGGTTGATGGCATGTCCGTCGAGGATAGCGGCTCCTCCCAGTCCCCATGTGCCCAGAGGGGCTCCCAGGATACCAGAGCTGGCAGCCCATACTCCTGGCCCTCCCCAGGTCTTACCAGCCCAGTCCTGGCTCTGCAGCAGACCTTCTCCCCTCCACTGGCCGTTGTTCAGCAGCAGGGGGTTTCCAGACACCAGGGCGCCCATGCACAGGAAGGTAGCGATGAACTGAAATAAAATAATCCAATGATAACCATTTTCTTATAAGCATTACACAATTACACATGCCTTAAATAATGAAAAGATTTTTTTACTTCTTATACCTGTTTTATTTTTTTAATTAAAATGATAACCATTAACTTTGGCATAAGAATATTATATTACAATTATTTTTTTATATGATGTAACCATTTCAAACAGAGAAGTTTTAATAACTTTATAAATTCAACACAAACAGCACTCAATGAATACAGAAAAACTAAAATGACAGATGACACACAAGTTCATCAGTAATTTTTAACGAGATTTCACTTACAGCAACATGAATACAAGCAAAACAAATGACAATTTTACACAATTGTCAACTCAGAATACAATTTGTTTGAGTTTTGTAAAATAGCCACAATTGCAAGTTTGATTAAACTAACTTATTTTAAACGAATAATAATAGGGAACTCACGATTGGATTCATTTTTGTTTGGATATGTCAGCCTTTTCGATAGAAAACTGCTTGTGTCTCTTGGAACTTTGGTCCGAGCTATATATTCCAACGAAACAACATCAATGGGGTGGTGAGGGAACAAATTTGGCAGCTGGTATTCTGTACTTGTTGTAACAACATAAAAAAACTTAGGCTAGTAACTTGGGGGTCATTAAATAGTAAGTGATTAATATTAATTTTCAAAGACAGTTATTATAAAATACATCTTTTCTTTTTTGATCAACTGTTAATGTTTTATTTAACTGCAATTGCTACTTGGGTCAACTATTGATTTTATTGATTCTCATTTTATTGACTCATTTATTGATTTTTTGGATATTATTGAAAAAATCTTTTTTTTGTTATTGTTATGAATTTGGTTTTCATCCGCTAAGGTAATCCAAAATATCAGATTACGAAATTATTTTTTTACATATTTCTTTTAAACACTTTAAGTATGCAGTTTCTTTGTGAAGATAATTTATTTACATTTGTAGAGCCAAAACTGTAATTATATGAAATTCCCTCAATAAAAAATATCGCGAAGTATGCTCCGAAAAATATAAATATATATATATATATATATATTAAATAGTGTATCTTTAAATGCTACTTAGGCATTTGTCTAGATATTTTCTATCCATTTTAAGCAAGTCGTGTTTTACTACACATTTCCGCTTAACTATTATCGTTTTTAAATATTAGCGCGCTCCCTCTAACATATTTAAACAAATCACTTTCAAATTATCTCCTTCCTTTTTTTAACGCTTACTGCGGAGTCATAAAATAAATTTTATGTAAAATCTATTATAAGCAGTTTTTTTTTCAGAGATTGTTAAATTTATTTTCTGACCAAGGCTTCCCGATTTAGTTGCTAAGTGCACATAACCAAAATGAACATTTCCTTGTTATTATTTATTTTTTTTATATGAATACCGCACAGGTTTTGTGAATGTTCCCCAATATATTGGGGAAAGTAATATGTATGAAGATAGTTGGGAGGGGAAGGTGATGGGGAAGAGGAAGAGGGGAAAGTCCCCGGCAATTCAGATTTGGTGAAGGATAAAATCATTTTAAGCCGCGTTTAAAATATAAATATTGGCTTTCACTAAGTCTGGACGCTAACAACCTCCGGATTCATAGTCGAGAGCATCACCCATCGACCACGGAAGCATTCAAATTAGTGTGTTTATTTATCCCAACATTAAAATATTTAATTTGTAATAAAACCGTCGTCAGGCGTATAAAAAAATGACACATGGAAGATTGTTCAAGATAGATTATTTTAAGGATTGTTTTTTTTTAATATGAAAATTAACTTTTCAAATGTGTATCTCCCAGTTAGGAAGGGTTCCGAGTTCGAGTCTTGGCCGCAACCATTTATTTTAGGAAATATTGTTTTCAATCCATATTGTCCATTAGTGTATTATAACAGCGTTTAAAAAGTTTCATAAACTAATTAAATTAAAATTTATTTTCAATGAAGAAATTGCATATTTTCATCTGATTTGTAAGATGACCCACTTGATAAAGCTTTCGCCAAGACAAAACTTTCAAAGTTTAAAATTTAATGAAACATATTTTATTGATAAATATTAAAAAGAAATGTGACTGTCGGAAAAAAAAGTGACCCTGATATTCTACAGTTATTAGCGGATCAATAACATATATTATTTTAAATGATGCAATAAAGAGTACTTAAGCAATCATTTAATTTGTATACAAGTAAGATGTGATTTATAACTATATACATACATTACTCAAATACGTGACAATCGAAATGTATGCGTTACTCCTAGAAACTGCATCTTTTGTGAGTTTGTTTTACTAATTTTTAGCTTCGAATCATCAAATAATTGATAGTTAAGTTAGTATGTTACTGAGATCAAGACAATGATCAAAGTTATTAATAACGAACAGGAATAAGCAATAAGGTGTAATTTACACTCAAAATCGTTATTAAAAAACCGTAATAATCTCTTATCTATTTATTTATTTATTTCAAGACAAAAAGTTCATTAAGGCGATGCACTACGACGTACATATGGTTTATAATTCCCGCTTAACACCATCCGCCTGTTTTGATTTATGCAAGAAAAAAACATGGCCAAAAAGTGCCTTTTATTTTATTTTGTAGATGTTCAGGCAAAAATATTTAATTTTTTTTCCATTCTATAAATAACTTAATTTGCCACATTATCCAATAAAATTATAAACGAAAATGGTTTCGTAAGTAGGAGATTTTGAACTTTAAAGCAGTTTTCATAGGCCTTATACATTATTTTGTTCTGGGCTTATAAAAAGACTTATCTAAAAAATACTCGATTATTTCAAAGGCCAAGATGTATTCTACTTGCAGTATTTAATTAAAGCATCTGCAACATTTCTAGGCGACCAAATTTTCAAACCAAAAACACATGATTTTGCATTACTACCTATGGCATCGCCTTAACAATATAATATTTTTTACACGATGATTTTTTAAATGATGAGTAATGACCATATACACAAAATATAAAAAGTACAGATGGAAGACAATTACAAGTGTTACAAGACAATTACAATTACAATGAGAAGTACGACTGTCAAAATTTATTGAGGCTTACACCAAAAAATTCAATGCTTTGACTTGACGATGAGTTGACAAGTCTCGCCATTCTGGTCAAAGGCCAAGATGTATTCTACTTGCAGTATTTAATTAAAGCATCTGCAAAATTTCTAGGCGACCAAATTTTCAAACCAAAAACACATGATTTTGCATTACTACGTATGGCATCGCCTTAACAATATAATCTTTTTTACACGATGATTTTTAAAATGATGAGTAATGACCATATACACAAAATATAAAAAGTACAGATGGAAGACAATTACAAGTGTTACAAGACAATTACAATTACAATGAGAAGTACGACTGTAAAAATTTATTGAGGCTTACACCAAAAAATTCAATGCTTTGACTTGACGATGAGTTGACCAGTCTCGCCATTCTGGACGAAGGAAAATGGTAACCACAATTAGTGGAATGCTGATTGAGGAACAGCAATTCATTATTTCAGAGTAAACGGGACGGGACGTTGAACTGGATGAGCCGCAACAAAGCAGCTGTGTCAGTAATACTGTTGATAATTTTGAATTTGCAAATTAGATCAGAGTCCTTTCTAAGTTTTTCCAAAGACGAAATGTTTTAAGTTTGATCAATTTCATCATATGAGTACTCGCTTCTTTGAAGTGCTATCCTCCAAGCAAATCCTCGTAGGATTTGATGTGACATTAATAAAGATTTATTTATCTAAATTCTTTCTAGAAGCATAATAATATTCAAGTTGAAAAAGCAAGAACCTGAAGATTTTAACCAGTGATTTAATACCATATTTGTAAATTTTGCTGTTTGAAGATTATGTTTTTACAAATAAAAACAAAAAATATATATTATTCCGTCACACCTGGCCACTGAGTAGATGGGTACAGCCCAGCGGGTCGGATGATACGCACTCTCGGTCCAGCAGCACTGTAACAAACGAGACAGAGCCCAACCTAACCTAACCTAACTTCACCTGGCCTAATCTAGCCCCACCTAAGCTCATCACTTGATCCGTCGCGACTTCTAGAAGTGTGATCAGTGGCTATGTGCGAAAGAAAATATTTTTGGATCAAGTTTAAATATATACCGTCGGGCAGCAATACCACATCTACATTTTTAAATTGAAATATGCTCAGGAATCACTGGTTTAAATCCTTTGGGTACGCGTTGCTACTTCCTGTTTATATAAAAGTTGCCCGGTGGGCATTTGTTTTCTGATCAAGTCAATGAGATTAATCTTATTACGAGATATTTTTTTTTAAGCTTGATCTTCAAAAGAAGTCTCCGAAAAATTTCCTTAAACCACCTCAATTACAATTTCTTGAAACAGAGTGTCGGTACTTCTAGATGAAATCGCACACTTGAAGTTCAAAACAGGTAGAGATAAATTGTTTTCTACATGAATTGGATTTCGAAATCTTTGGGTATTTATCGGGCAACGCCGGGACTTATGTAAGTGTATTAATAAAGAATCGTCTTCAGAAACCAAGTTTCTAATTCAGTTGTTCAAATTTTCAAATTTGGACCACTCGGTAAAAATAACTAAAATAACAGCGGCCTTGCGACAAAAACATAATTAGCAAAACATTCTTTGACACACACTCGATGCGTGGTAATGAAATATCCAAATGTTTATTCGTAAGAAAGGTATTTCATTTTGCATTATCTTTAATAATATTTGTTGTTTTGTTTTAATGAGCTTGCAAAATTATACAACTTCCTGAAAGTCTTTTTCCCCACTATTTTACTATGGTCCTGACTGGATATAAAAGTTGCATCTAACTCTGACAAGGCACAAGCAATTTTCTTCCGAAAAGGCTAACACATCACAAGCAATATGAATCCAATTGTAAGTACAAATAACTAAGTGTTAACGCTTTCGATTTTATTGCTTGATGATCACAGATTCATCAATCAATACTATTCCTTTCCAATTAGTATAACGTTATCAGTCGTTTTTAATAAAAAAATATTTTATGGCATTTTTTCAGTGCATCGCAACCTTCCTGTGTCTGGGCGCTTTGGTGTCTGGAAACCCCCTGGAGGATGGCCAATGGAGGGGAGAAGGTCTGGCCGAGAGCCAGGACAATGGACAGTGGAACAGTGGTGCATGGACTGGTGCCTGGGCCCCCGCTGTAGGAGCATGGTCCGCCCCCGGAGCATGGGCCACCCCTGTGGGCTCATGGGCCCATGGAGCTGCCCCACTTGGCCCTGACGGACGTGTCGTAGACACCCCCGAGGTTGCTCTGGCCAAGGCCGCTCACTTAGCCGCTGTCAACGGAGCCGGAGCTTGGGCTCCCGCTGTAGGAGCATGGTCCGCCCCCGGAGCATGGGCCACCCCTGTGGGCTCACGGGCCAATGGAGCTGCCCCTCTCGGCCCTGATGGACGTGTCGTAGACACCCCCGAGGTCGCTCAGGCCAAGGCCGCCCACTTAGCCGCTGTTAACGGAGGATCTGCGTGGGCTCCCGCTGCCGCGTGGGGAGGCGCATGGGCTGCCCCCCAAGGCTCCTGGGCTAATGGAGCAGCCCCTATCGGAATTGACGGACGTGTGGTAGACACCCCCGAGGTAGCCCACGCCAAGGCCGCCCACCTCGCTGCCAAGGCTGCCGCTGGATCCTGGTAACTTAAACCCATCCACTTGCATTGGAAACCTGACCGATCTACCACGTGCTTAATAGAGCACCTTACTTCGTTCCCATTCCCGCTGTGTATATAAAGCTAATCATATACGTTCATTTTAAATTGTGTTATTTTTAATACACTTATGATGATACAAAAACCAATAAAAACATATCTTTAACTCGTTTATATCATTAAAACATCAATTTTTAAATTCTTTTGACTTAGGCTTAGGCATTTTAAAAATCACATTTTCAAAACTGTTGGAGCAATAAAAGTTTTTTTATTAAATTGTCTATTTACCCAACAGTGCCGTCCGACAAACCAACAAGAATTCAGTGGAGGCACAATGTTTTCGTGAAATATTATTCTAATCGATTCCTCTCCACCTTTAAGGAATTGGTATTGCTGCCAAACTCTCGTTTCGAATAAATTTATTTCCAGCAACATCATGTCCTAAATTCTAGGTATTCTCAATCATTAAACTGAAATCAAGAATCGTGGAAAAAAATAATACTAATACAATTGAAAATTTAAAAACCTCAATTAAAAATAAATCTTGGCAAGAGCTTTTCCAAATAAAAAACTCAGATGATGCATGGATAATATTTTGTTGACTTTCTGAAAAATGAATTAAGTAATAATACCACAATTTTGTCAAAAAAAATTCCAAACAAAATTAAACCCTCCAAATCATTGAAATGGATCAAAAATGATGCAAAATCATGGATCATGGATCAAAGTCATTCAATCAAATGAATGATGCAAAATCATGGATCATGGATCAAAGTCATTCAATCATCAACTGCATTCGCAGAAGAAATGCACTACACAAAAAAGTGAAGGACAATCCTTACGACATAATCTCATTAAACATCTATAAAAGATACAGAAATACGTGCGGGGAAGTCATTAGAAAGGCAAAAGAAATCTACTATGGAGACAAAATCAAAGGAAGCAATAACGATCCCAAAAAAATATGGCAAATTCTAAGAGAAGCCACAAATACTCAAAATGCCAAAGACAAACAGGACATACGAAAACTCTGCATTGATGGAAAAATTATTGACACCTCAAAAAATCCTAAGCTCGTTGCGGATTACATCAATAATTTCTTTATTAATATTGGCTCAAATCTTGCTTCTCGACTACCAAATTATGGGAATGTTCAACCTACTGAAGCAGGACTTCAATACTCCAACAGAAGACTCAATTTCCAAACGGTGTCAGCAGAAAAGATTCTAAAAATTATAAATTCCTTAAAAATCACTTCTTCAGCCGGGGTTGATGGCATAACAACCAAGATCTTGAAAACGCTGTCTATGGAAATTGCATTGCCCCTAGAACATTTAATAAACCTAAGTATCACTCAAGGCCACTTACCCTCAAATCTTAAACAAGGTATCGTTATTCCTATACATAAAACAGGAAACAAGACAGATGTAAATAATTACCGACCAATAACCCTACTAACAAGCCTATCAAAAGTATTTGAAAAAGTCATCAACTCACCGCTGGTAAGATTCCTTGTGAGCCATAAACTGATCTCAGAAAATCAATACGGGTTTCAAGAAAACAAGAACACCTCGGACGCTATTGCCGCTGTCACAGATTTCATTGTCAAACGCCTTGATAAAAGAAAAAAATGTATTTCAATCTTCTTAGATCTTTCCAAAGCATTTGATACAATATCACACAGTAAATTAATAAACAAACTTGAACAAATCGGTATTACGGGAAACGAACTTAACTTTTTTAAAAGTTACCTTAATGAGCGCAAGCAACAAGTTAAAATAAATAACATACTTAGCAACACTTGTTCATCTAACTACGGTATACCACAAGGTAGTATATTAGATCCGTCTTTGTTCCTGTTGTATATTAAGGACTTATGCAACATTAATATTCAGGGGAAAATCGTTAGTTTTGCCGATGACACCGTTTTACTGTTTAAAACTGACACTTGGCTAGCTGTCTACAAAAAAGCTGAAACGGATATAAGCATGGTAAAAAAATGGTTGGATATAAACACGCTCACACTGAACACCGAGAAAACTAAATATGTCACACCAAGTATTAATATTACTGGTCAACCTCCTGATGATGCCTCCATCAGAATACACTCGTGTTTGAATTCCGATGAATGTTGTTCCGATGAACGCTCTACTCAGATGAAGTACCTGGGCCTCACCATTGATCCATATCTCAAATGGAACCTTCATACCCAATTAATTGCAAACAAAATAAGAAAACCCAAGCACTTTTTTAGAATCATACGAAACTTTCTCGGCTTTCAACACCTGAAAATGATTTATTTTGCAGTCTGCCAATCTATTATTGAGTATGGTATCATAGCATGGGGAGGCGGCACTTCATCTGCACTAGACCCAATCATAAAGGCTCAGAAAACAATCTTAAAAATAATTCTAAGGCTACCTATAATTACAGACTCGAATCTAATTTTTAATATTATGAATGTGTTTGATGTTCGGCAGCTATATGCAAAAACTATCCTAACTCATCTATACTCAAATATACATAATTACTACGTAAAAAGTTCAAATACACGATGTACACGAAGCAACAACAAAATCTTACTACAAATTCCGATAACACATACTACGTTTGGTCAACGAAACTTTAAATACTTTGCGACAAGACTCTACAACATTCTTCCAGTCAACATAAAACAATGTGATTCACAAAAAAAATTTAAAGATAATGTAAAAATTTGGATTAAAAATAAGAATAGGGCCTTTACCGGTGCATTCACCCAAATTCGCAGTTATTGAAGTCACCACATTACCACCACATTATTGAGCGAATACTTCTTAATACAAATATAGGTATGTTCAATGGTATTAGGAACTAACACTAAAAATTCTGCCTCAACACATGCTAGCCTAGTGAGGCGGTATTTGAGAAATCACAACTGTAGGTACTTTTATTTGCTATTTACCTTCACAATATTATGTTTGTAATAGTTCTTCATTTTTATTAATTTAATAACCTTAAATATAAAAGTTACAAACCAATGTACACCATAATATGTATGTATAGTTGTAATGTGTAAACTTTCCTAAATAAAGATACAATAATTATTATATATCAATGAACTTTAAACAAAATATCGTCACATTACATCAGGCAGCCGTTAATATTACGGCTACGGTTTTAATAGTGTTATATATTTATTTACTTACATGCCTTGGGAGCTGCTTCAGTGCTTTGTGCGGCTCATCTGGAGACAACTATACCAGCAGCGAACCGTACTATGAAAATTTATGAAAAAAAAAATACATTAAGGAGGAGACCTATTTGGCTTTCTGTTAGGCGCCAAAAAAAAAACTCCCTCGCTTATTTTGCTTTATTTTGGTGTGTCAGTATTTATTTTTATTATATGTTTTGGATCTTAGATTAATAAAAACTACCCGATTGGTGCTAAAAACAGTAAAAAAATATATACGTATATCAACTCGAACTAAATTACTGTCTAGATTGGATTTAGTTCTAGTTGAATCTTGCGATCATGCATAGTGATAGCAGCCAATAAAAATGTGCGGTGAGTAAATGAAGATTAACTGTATCGATTTACGTATACCGTTTACATCATTTTTATGTACCTCAATGAGGAACACTTTCAGAAAACCGCAATTGTTATATAAAAAATTGTTATTTTACTAGATAACATGGTTTTGAATTTTTGAGGTTATGAATTGAAATTGGGTGCATTTTTAATATGGCAATAATTTAATCGTGACAGTTGAAAAAACTTACTTTTAGTTTATTTGTTTCACTTGATCGAGTCATTTCTGCCTTGGGCGTCCTCAATTTCATTTTCCTTTTACTTTCACGTCTTACATTCTCCTTACACCCCTTTCTTTCTTCATTACACCCGCTACATTTTACCACAATTAAGTATGTGATTGATTTGATCGTGCCATGTTTTCCTTGGGTGTCCACAACTTCGTCTACCATTTACTCATGTATACCGAATTGTCAAAATCAAAAATTACATTATATCGCTTTTTGTTCGACTCCGTATCTCAATCCAGTGCTGAGATAATGCGTTAAGTCTTCCTCTGAAAACCAGTGACTTTTGGTGTTCTTGAGGGCTAATATTACAAAAAAGGCATTATTAATATTGTTGTAGCCGAAAACGATATTTATATTTTTTTGAAAATTCGATTTTTTGTAGGAAGATTTTCAGAAAAATTCAGTTTGGCCATTCGCCGCATGGATTTTCTGAAAATTTTCATACAACAAAACGAATTTTCGATAAAAAAAAACGTTTTCAGCAACAACAACAACAACAACATCAATAATGCCATTTTTTGTAATATTAACACTC